>NW_007730836.1:106945-107780 GCF_000696425.1 Galeopterus variegatus | reverse complement strand
TGAGATAATCATATGGTTTTGCCCTTGATTTGGTTGATGTGGTGTATTACATTTATTGACTGGTGTATGTTGAACCATCCTTGCATCTCTGGGATGAATTCCAGTTGATCATTGATAGAGTTTGGATGTGTTATCCCCAACAAAACTCATGTGGAAATCTGATCCCCAGCATGGCAGTGTTGGGAGCTGTTTGAGTCCTGGGAGTGGATCCCTCATGAATAGATTAATGCTCTTCCTAGGGGGTTGGGGGTAGTGAGAAAGTTCTCATTCTATTAGTTCCTGCGAGAGTTGGTTGTTTAAAAATACCCTGGCACCTCCCCCCTCTCTCTCTCACTTCCTCTCACCATGTGATCTGCTTGTACCCTCCAGCTGCCTGCTGCCTTCCACCGTGAGTAGAAGCAGCCTGAGGCCCGTGCCAGATGCTGCTGTCCCAGAATCATAAGCCAAATAAACCTCTGTTCTTTATAAACTAACCAGTCTCAGATATTCTGTTATAATAATACAAAACAGACTAAGACAATCATGGTGTATAATTTTGATGTGTTGCTGTATTCTGATTACTAATATTTTGTTGAGGATTTTCGTGTCTATGTTTATCAGAGATATTGGCCTGTAGTTTTCTTTTTTAGTTGTATCTTTGGTTTTGGTTTCAGAGTGATGCTGGCCTCATAGAATGAGTTTTGAAGAATGGTTTGTGTTTCATATTTTGGAAATAGTTTCATGTGAATTGGTGTTAATTGTATTGCAGTTTTCTTTTACTTAAGTCATTTTTTTTTAGAAATATATACTGAAATACATACAGATGTCTAGAATATCTTCAAAATAACCCTGGAGA
>NW_007730836.1:104889-106345 GCF_000696425.1 Galeopterus variegatus | reverse complement strand
TTAGAAATATATACTGAAATACATACAGATGTCTAGAATATCTTCAAAATAACCCTGGAGAAGGAAAGCGAGTGTATAGGAGTATAGAAGAAACAAGAGTGAAGCAAGTAAATGGATACAAAGTGAGTAATTATACATTTCTCCCTACTTTTTTCCAGTGTTTGAAATATCCCATAATAAAAAGTTTTTAAAAACTGGGAGTAATGTTAATCTGGGGTGGCTGAAATAGCCTTGTTATTTTCTTTGAACTTTTTGAAACTTTAAAACTTCTCATGATAAGAGGATCAGAAAAATATGTCTCTGGATGGGGATGAACTTTGAAACCACGAGGTGACAGAAATAACCAGAAAAGAATATACTGATAAATTTTATTGCACCAGATTTGAATTTCTGTACAGCAAAAACCATCATAAACAAAATTAAGGCAAATGAAAAATTGGGTTAACTATTTACAGTAAATTTGCAAGGGATTATTTTATTATTTCACAAGAAAAATACTAAATTTCCAGTAACAATGTCCAGATAATTTATGAAAGAAAACATGGCTAACAAGCATATTTTGAGATGTTCAACTACACCAATATTCAAAAAACTAAAATAATTAGATAATTTTCATGTATCAAATTATTACATAAAATTATCTAATTTATGTCTAATTTTCAATGCTGGATTTCTGGAAAGCAATTTGCCAATATGTATTAAGAGTCTTAAACATGTTCATAATTTAAGAAAATATTTTACATGCAGGGAAAGATTTTTGTTCAGGATAATTCATTACCACATTATTCGTAATGGGAAAACACTGAAAACAGCAGAATGTTTTATGTTTAAGTAAATTGTGTGGAGTTATTTTAGATATGTAATGTGAAAACTTCTGATAAAACGCTCAAATTACATGAGAAAACAGAATAAAAATAACTGAAAGAAGATGAAGCTGTATACAGAAGGATCCTGTATGTAATATATAAATGCATATGGAACAGAATCAAGAAATATGTCAAAATGTCAACACTAGTTATATCTGGTTGTCAATTTATGGGTAATTAATTTCTCTATATTTGTTTGTATTTTTCAAGTTTTGCATAATGAGCACTTTTACTGTCAGAAAAAAATTATACAAAAAAAGTCAGTCATCCATCTTCCAGTCAATCTTCTCCCTTGCCCCAAATGTCCTTAGTAGATGCCCAGGGCCTGATCTATTTTCTAGGAGAAAGAACATTTTTCATTCCACTGTTACATATAAATTACCTACTATGGAAGCAGTCGTGGTACTCATTCACATCAAGGTGTAATTCATCAGTAACTGTGATTGAAAGCGGATCCTTCACTATTATAGGGGAGGAAACATCATGGGGAGGGGCGTTGCGAATGAGGAAGGGAAAACAAACAAGGGGTTGCTGGGGAAAAAGCAGATAAAGGTCATCTGCTTCATAATAATCTTTAGAGATATCAGTGT
>NW_007730836.1:102863-104870 GCF_000696425.1 Galeopterus variegatus | reverse complement strand
TGCTGGGGAAAAAGCAGATAAAGGTCATCTGCTTCATAATAATCTTTAGAGATATCAGTGTGTACCTTCAACATTGCTCAGATACTTCTGTTTTGACGCAGTGTGAGGAAATACCTTATCACAGTGTTGCTACGGTGACTGAAAACTACAACTTGCTTCCATACAAAAGCTTTATTACCTTTTCCAGTGGGAAATGGGCTACAAAGAGAGCCCCAGGTTTTTGGGAACTAAGTCATTATTAGGAGAGAGATTTTGTTGTGGTCAGCACATTATTTCAGGTTGAGGAGTAATTTTCTTCTTTAGGTCTAGGTCACCAGAAAAGGTGAGAGAAAGGCATTTCTGGCATAGGTTTCTCCAAGAATAGTTTAAACCCAGATTCCAAATATCTTTCATGACATGAGTTTAAAGCAGGTTTACATGATCACATGAAAGGACTTTTGCAGGAAGGACTTTGTAACAGAGTGTAAAACAGGTTTTNCATGATCACATGAAAGGACTTTTGCAGGAAGGACTTTGTAACAGAGTGTAAAACAGGTTTTTTTTTTTTTAATCATCATCATCAAAAACTATTTGTCAGTCTCCGTGGCCATTCATGACTAGTTGGGGCAGCAAGTCGTTCAGATTTGGCTCACTAGGTACTTAGTCAAAGGCAGCTTGAGTGGACATGAACAACCACATAAAGGGTGTTCATGCAACAATGGAGGACCGGCTGGCATATCATTTGGTCTCGCTGTTTCCCGTCCATACACAGCTCTTTCCTATCTTAGCAATTTGTGCGTTTACTTGTTTACCTGTAAATAAGGTCTTATCTCTTTTTTTTTTTTTGAGTCCCATTCTTTCTTCAAGACTCAGTTATGAAGCTCTCTTTGACAGGTTGTCTTCTTTTAAGCCTCATCGCACATGGTTGGCATGGCCTTTTAGCATTTACGTCTCTCTTCAGGCACTCAATAATCAAATGGTGACTGAAGTATTTTGTAGATTATCACATGTACGTTTCTGAACCTTCCTAGATGGATGTTACATTAAAGATGCTAGATTTGCAGAAACTCCACCTCTCATAACATTTTAAAGAAGAGGGCCTTTGGTGCTCTGAAGAGGCAGTTAGTTGGAAATTCTAACTGACCGTCCTTTAGATTTTCTAAGCATGCTCCGTTATTTGGTAGCAACTGATTGGCTGTTGTAAGTTGACTGCTGAGCCAGTCAACTGAGAAAATTCAGCTCCTGGTTTGGGTCTTCCTTCTCAGTCTATATGGAAGAAAACTTGGGAAAAATATAAAAAAAGAAAAGGGCAAATAGGTGGGCATCCTGTTATTAAGAGGTAATTACAGTAAGAAATATTAAAATAAGGGCCCTACTATATAGTATGAATTTACAATGTAATCACTATTGCATGATAATGGAGTGACTACAAAAGACCCAGATGGCAGAGGGGCAGGGGAGGTAGGTTCCTCTTTGGGGCGATTCCCAGTGTTTATTTGGTGCCAGAGAAGAGAAAATGCCCAGATATGTGACTTGTATCAGACAATTATGCAAAATCCATAATAATTAAATGGGAATGATAATTGCAGGTAATTTTTTATTGCTAAGAGAGTAAGTAGAGGAGTGGGTTGAGGATACAGAAGTTGCTGCAGTGTATGAAGATAAGGACTCAGAGGTCGTATTTATCAAGTGCTGTTCTATGTAAAGTAACTGTCAGATGTTTTAAATATATTATTCATTTAATTATCACAACCAAACTGTGAAGTGGCTGCTATCCCCATTTTACTGAATAAAAAATGAACTCAAAGAAGTTAAGTGAAAAAGAGGGTGAATAACAAATGCTGGCGAGGGTGTGGAGAGAAGGGAACACTACTGCACTGTTGGTGGGACTGTGAATTAGTACAACCGCTTTGGAAAACAATTAGGAGGTTTCTCAAACAACTACAGATAGATCTTTCATATGATCCAGCAATCCCTCTTCTGGGTAATATCCAGAGGAATGGAAATCATCATGTTGAAGAGATACCT
>NW_007730836.1:98088-102257 GCF_000696425.1 Galeopterus variegatus | reverse complement strand
GTAATGGGTATGCCCCCAGTATGAATCTGGCCCTCACATCATGGGCAGGAGCGGGGACAATCAGCTCTGTATCTCATGAATATTCATAATAAATTTTTTTAAAAAGTTAAGTAACTTGCTAAAGATCAAATATTTCCATAGACAGAGCTTATCATAGACTAAAGTCTGTGCCTTTTCTCTAACCAAGAGATGGCTGTTGAAAAAAGATAGTACCAAATTGAGAAAAGTTGTAATATTGAAGGAAAAATGAGAAAATGAGACTAATATATGTATGTATGGAGCAGAATGCTGGTGAAAAATTAAGCCGTTTTGGTGATAGGTCAAATCTAATCTTATACTTAATGTCTTTGAGTATTTATTTATTATTATTTTTAATTACTGAAACATAATTGATTATACATATCTCTGGGGTACAGCATTGAATATCCATACCTGTGTGCAATATATCATACTCAGATCAGGATAATTAGTATATTAAACATCACACAATGTAACAATTTTTCATGATCCTTTGCCAGTTTCTCACTAACACCCCTTTCTCCTCCCCCTTTTCCACCTCTAATGGTCTCAGTTCTGTTCTCTCCTTTTGAAAATTCAACAAATTATTGTGATTGTTGTATCTTTCTTTTTAAAAATTTTTATTTATATATTTAGCTCCCACTTGTGAGTAAGGACGTGCAATATTTTTCTTTCTGTGCCTGGCTTATTTCACTTACCATACTTTTCCCTAAGTTTATCTATGTTTCTGTGAATGGCAGAATTTCATTCTTTTTTTATGGCTAAGCAGTATTCCACGGTGTATACATACCACATCTTCCTTATCCAGTCATCCATCAATGACATTTAGGTTGGTTCCAACATCTGGTTATTGTAAATAGAGCTGTGATAAACTTGGCAGTGCAGGGATCCCTTTGAATGATGATTTCCATTCCTTTGGGTATACACCCAGCAGTAGGATTCCTGGATTGTATAGCAATTCTATCTGTAGTTGTTTGAGGAACCTCCATACTGTTTCCATAATGGCTGTACTAATTTACAGTCCCACCAACAGTATAGGAGAGTTCCTCTTTGTCTGCATCCTCACCAGCATTTGTTATTTTCTGTCTTTTTGATGATAGTCTAATGGGTGAGATGATATCTCAATGTGGTTTTGATTTGCATTTCTCTGATGCTTAGTGATGTTGAGCATTTTTTCATGTGTTTGTTGTGCCATTTGTATATATTCCTTTGAGAAATGCCTACTCAACTCCTTTGCCCATTTTTTAATTGTGTTAGTTGTTTTTTTACTGTTAAGTTGTTTGAGTTCTTTGGAATATCCAATATCTCTGGATGTTAATCCATTGTCAGATGCATAGTTTGCAAATATTTTCTCTTATTCTGTAGATTGTCTTTTTGCTCTGTTAACTGTTTCTTTTGTTGTGCAGAAGCTTTTCAGTTTGATATAATCTCATTTGTTTATTTCTAATTTTGTTGCCTGTACTTTTGGGGTCTTATTCTTAAAGTCTTTGCCAGTCCTACTTCCAAAGTGTTTCTCCTATGTTTTCTTTTAGGGTTTTTATAGTTTTAGGTCTTATATATCAGTCTTTAATCCATTTTGAGTTGATTTTGATATATGGTGAGAGGTACGGGTCTAGTTTCATTCTTCTGCATATGGATGTCCAGTTTTCCCAACACCATTTATTGAAGAGGCAGTCTTTTCTCCAATATATGTTCTTGGTGCCTTTGTCAAAGATCAGTTGACTGTAAGTATGTGGGTTGATTTCTGGGTTCTCTATTCTGCTCCATTGATCTGAGTGTCTATTTTCATGCCAGTACTATATTGTTTTGGTTAAGTTTAGCTTTAAAGTGTAATTTGAAGTCAGGTAGTATAATAACTCTGGCTTTTTTTTGTTGTTGTTCAGGATCACTTTGGCTATTTGGGGTCTTTTGTTGTTCCACCGGAATGTTAGGATTTTTTTTTTCTATTTCTGTGAAGATTGCCGATGGTATTTCATTGGGGATTGCATTGAATCTGTGGATCACTTTGCATTTTATAGGCATTTTCACAATGTTAGTTCTTCCAATCGAAGAGCATGGAATATCTTTCTATGTCCTCTTTAATTTCTTTCAGCAGTGATTTATAGTTCACATTGTATAGATCTTTCACTTCCTTGGTTAAATTGATTCTTACATATTTTACTTTTTTGGTGACTACTGTAGATGGGCTTGATTTCTTGATTTCTTCTTCTGCTAGTTCATTGTTGGAGTATAAAAATGCTACTGATTTTTGCCTGTTGATTTTATATCCTGAAACTTTACTAAAATTGTTTATCAGCTCTAAGAGTTTTTTGTAGAGTCTTTAGGTTTTTCTTTTTTTTTTTTTTTCTTTCTTTCTTCTTTTTTTCAGAGTCTAGGTCTTGACCTCTACTAACAGTTCCAAAGCATCATTTAGGGGGGTGGGGCAGAATTGGAATGGTTAAAAGTAGCACAAAAACAATCATCTGAATTACAAGGGTACACACTTATTGTCTCATTAGAAGTTAGAGCATTTGCTATAAACTTTACATAGTCAGGCGTGATTTATAATTTACTGTTATTAAGAGCAGATTCTGAATTATATTAAAATTTTTTATTGAAAGATAATTTATTATACATATGTGTGGGGTACTAAATTGACTATCAATAGTTGTGTACAATGTGTGATGGTCAAATCTCAGGCGTGATTTATAATTTACTGTTATTAAGAGCAGATTCTGAATTATATTAAAATTTTTTTATTGAAAGATAATTTATTATACATATGTGTGGGGTACTAAATTGACTATCAATAGTTGTGTACAATGTGTGATGGTCAAATTGGGATAGTTTATTCATATTGAAATATGTAATCATTCTTTGTGTCTGTGAACCAATTTCTCATTAATCCCCCTCACTCTCTCCCTCCCCTCACACTTTCCACCTCTAGTAACCACAATTCTGTTCTCTCCTTCTAAAAGTTTGATGTATTACTGTGATCATTGTTTCTTTCTCTTTCTCTTTCTTTATTGTTTATTTGTTTATTTATTAATTCAACTCCCTAGGTTTTTCTATACACAGGATCATGTCATCTGCAAACTGGGACAGTCTGACTTTGTCTTTTCCAATCTGGATGCCCTTTCTTCCTTTCTCTTGCCTAATTGCTCTGGCTAGTATTTCCAATACTATGTTAAATAAGAGTGGTGATAGCAGGCATCCTTGTCTTGTTCCTGTTCTTATGCAAAAAGTTTCAGCTTTTCCCCATTCAGGATGATATTGGCAGAGGGTTTTGTTGTATATGGATTTTATTGTGTTGAGATTCATTCCTTCTATATCTAACTTCCTGAGAATCTTCATCATGAAAGGATGTTGAATTTTGTCAAATGCTTTTTCTGTGTCTACTCAGATAATCATATGGTGTTTGCCCTAGATTTTGTTGATGTGATGTATCACATTTATTGACTTGCCTATGTTGAGCCAGCCTTGCATCCCTGGGAAAAATCCCACCTGATCATGGTGTATAATTTTTTTGATATATTGCTGTATTCTGATTGCTAATATTTTGTTGAGGATTTTTGTGTCTATGTTCATCAGTGATATTTGACTACAGTTTTAGTTTTTTGTTGTGTCTTTGTCTGGTTTTGGTATCAGGGTGATGCTGGCCTCATAGAATGAGTTTGGGAGAATGGCCTCTCTTTCAATTTTTTAGAATAGTTTGAAGAGAATTGATAGTTATTGCTCTTTAAAGATTTGGTAGAATTCAGCAGTAAAGTCATCCTTTCCTGGGCTTTTCTTTGTTGTGAGATAGCTAATTACTGCTTCAATCTTCTTGCTTGTTATTGGTCTGTTCAGGTTTTCTATTTCTTCTTGGTTCAGTCTTGGCAGTTTGGATGTGTTCAGAGATTTATCCATTTCCTTCAGGTTTTCAAATTTGTTGGTGACTATTATAATAGTCTCTAATGATCCTTTGTATTTCTGTAGTATCAGCTTTAATTTCTCCTTTTTAATTTCTGATTTTTGTTATTTGGTCTTCTCTATTCTTTTCTTCAGTTAGCCTAGCTAATAGTTTATTTTGTTTATCTTCTCAAAAGCCAACTTTTTGTTTCACTGATGTTTTGTACCATTTTTGGGGTCTCTATTTCATTTAGTTCTGCTTTGATCTTAATTATTTCTCT
>NW_007730836.1:94891-97188 GCF_000696425.1 Galeopterus variegatus | reverse complement strand
TTTCACTAGTTTCAAGAATTTTTTTGATTTCCTGTTTAATTTCTTCTTGGACCCATAGGTTGTTCAGGAGCACATTGTTTAATTTTCATGAATTTGGACTGAGTGCAGATTTTTGCCTGTTACTGATTTCTAGTCTCAATCTATTGTTGTCTGAAAAGATACTTGAAATGATTTCAATGTTTTAAGATTTGTGTTGAGACTTAATCTGTGACCTAATGTTCCATGTGCTGATGAGAGGAATATATATTCTCTAGTTGTTGGACGAAGTGTTCTGTAGATATCTGCCAAGTCCAGTTGGTCTAAAGTACAGTTTAAACCCTGTATTTCTCTGGTTTTGTTGTGCAGATGATCTGTGCAATGCTGAGAGACAGGTGTTCAGGTCCACAACTATTATCATATTGGGGTCTCTCTCTTTCTTTAGGCCTAATAGTGTTTGCTTTATATATCTGGGTATCCTAGTGTTGGGTGCATATATATTTATGATTATTATGTCTTCTTGCTGGATAGATCCCTTTATAATTATATAATTGCCTTCTTTGTCTCTTTTTATGGTTTTGGTTTAAAGTCTATTTTATATGATATAAGAATAGCTACTCCTGCTCATTTTTGGTTTCCCATTTGTGTGGTATATCGTTTTTCCATCCCTTCACTATTAGTTTGTGTATGTCTTTACAGGTGAGCTGAGTTTCTTGTAGACAGCATATAGTTGAATCTAGCTTTTTAAACCAATCTGTCAGTCTGTGTCTTTTGAGTGGGGAATTTAATCCATTTNATCTAGCTTTTTAAACCAATCTGTCAGTCTGTGTCTTTTGAGTGGGGAATTTAATCCATTTATCTTTCAGATTATTATTGAAAGGTGTCATCTTACTCTTTGCATTTTATCCATTTTCATTTGGGTATTTTAAATATCTTTTGTTTCTTTCTTCCCCTTTTATTGTTTGTGTTTGGTATTTGCTGTTTTTTCACGTGGTAAGATATAGTTCTTTCCCTTTCTCATTTGCCTTTTTATTCTNTCTCTGTCTACTAATTTTGGGATTGGATTGTTCTTGTTTTTCTGGTTCTTTGAGGTATAGAATTAGATTGTTTATTTGAAACCTTTCTATTCTTTTGATGTAAGCTTTTATGGTAATAAACTTCCCTCTAAGTACTGCTTTTGCAGCATTCCACAGATCTTGGTATAATCTGTCTTTATTTTCACTAGTTTCAAGAATTTTTTTGATTTCCTGTTTAATTTCTTCTTGGACCCATAGGTTNTTGCTGTTTTTTCACGTGGTAAGATATAGTTCTTTCCCTTTCTCATTTGCCTTTTTATTCTTTATTCTTGGGGTTTATTCTTTTTTGTGTATTCCTGGTAGTGGTTACTGTTTTTTGGATTCTACATGCAGGACTCCCTTGAGGAATTCTTGTAGGACTGATCATGTGGTGGTAAATTCCTGCAGTTTTAGTTTATCTGGGAAATTCACTATTTCTCCTTCATTTCTGAAGGATAATCTTGCTGGATATAGTATTGTTGGCTGGCAGTTTTTTTATTTTCATATTTTGAATATATCATCCCATTTTCTTCTGACCTGTAGAGTTTCTGCTAAGAAGTCTGCTGTTAGTTTGATGGGGATTCCCTTATAAGTGTCTTAATGCTTTTGTCTTGATGTTTTTAGGATTCTCTTTAGGTCTTTGAGGTTTGTCAGCTTGACTGTAATGCGTCTCGGAGAGGGTCTTTTTGTATTGAATCTTTTTGGAGATCTTTCAGCCTCCTCGATCTGCAAGTCCATGTCTCTCCCTATACCTGGGAAATTTGCCACTATTATTTCATTGAATAGGTTTTCAATGCCTTTTCCTTTTAAACCAAGAACTATAAAAAGAGTCAAAGAAGGACATTATATAATGATAAAAGGACTGATGTAGCAAGAAGATATAACAATTATTAAATATATATCCACCGCACATCAGAGTACCCAGTAACATAAAGCACATGTTATTGGATCTAAAGGTACTGATAGATCCCAGTAAAATAATAGTTGAGGACTTTAATCATATCTCCCTGAGCACTGGACAGATGATGTAGACAAAAATTTAGCAGAGAAATATTGGATTTAAATGGCACATTAGACAGATGCACTCAACAGACATTTACAGAAAATTTCATTCAACAACTGCAGAATATACATTCTTCTCATCAGTACATGGGTCATTCTCCTGGATAGACCACATATCAAGTCTGAACAAAGTTTAAAAGACTGAAATCATTTCAAGTATTTTTTCATACCACAGTGGAATAAAACTAGAAATTAACAACAAAC
>NW_007730836.1:92074-93896 GCF_000696425.1 Galeopterus variegatus | reverse complement strand
AAATGAAATAAAAGCCAAAAAAAGATACAAAAGATAGATGAAACAAAACATTGGTTTTTTTTGAGAAGATAAACAAAATTGACAAACCATTAACTAGACTAACCAAGAAAAAAAAAGAGAGAAAAACCCAAATATCAAAAATCAGTAATGAAAAAGGAGACATTACAACTGTTTACATAGAAAGACAAAGAATCATTGAGATTATTATGAATAACAAAACACCAGCAAATTTGAAAAATTAAAGGAAGTGGATAAATTTCTGGGCACACACACCCTACCAAGGGGAAATAGAAAACCTGAACAGAACAATAATGAGTGATGAGATTGAATCAGTAATCAACAGTCTCCAAACAAAGAAAATCTCAGGTCTGTGTGGCTTCACTGCTGAATTACACCAAACTTTTAAAGAAGGTTTAATACCAATTCTTCTCAAACTACTTTAGAAAACTGAAGCATAAGGTATTCTCCCAAACTCATTCTATGAAGCCAGCATCTCTCTGATACCAAAACCAAAGACACAACAAAAAAAGAAAACTAATGGCCAATATCCTTGATGAACTTAGATGCAAAAATCCTCAACAAACTACTAGCAATCAAAATCCAACAGAACATCAAAAAGATTATGCACCATGATCAAGTGGGATTCATCCCAGGGATGCAAGGATGGTTCAAGAAACACAACAACAATAAATGTGATACACCACATAAACAAAATGAAAGACAAAAACCATATGATCTTCTCAATAGATGGTCAATAGTTGGTAAAATTCAACATACCTTCCTGAAAAAAAAAAAACTCTCAACAGAATAGATATAGGAGGAAAGTATCTCAAGACAATAAAAGCCATATATGACAAACCCACAGCTAACATCATCCTGAACAGAGAGTGGTGAAAGCTTTTCCTCTAAGTTAAGGAAGATGACAAGGATGCTCACTCTCACCACTCCTATTTAACATACTTTTGGAAGTTCTAGTCAGCAATTAGGCAAGAGAAAGGAATAAAGGGCATCCAAATTGGAAAAGAGGAAGTTGAATTGTCCCTGTTTGCAGATGACATGATCTTATATATAGAAAAACCTAAAGACTCCACTGAAAAACTCTTAGAGCTGATAAACAAAATCAGTAAAGTTGCAGTATATAAAATAAATCTACAAAAGTCAGTAGCACTTCTATACACCAACAATGAACTAGCAGAAAAATAAACAAGAAAGCAATCTCATTTATAATAGCTGCCAAAAAAAATCTAGGAATAAATCTAACCAAGGAGGTGAAAGATCTCTACAATGAAAACTACAAAACACTGCTGAAAGAAATTAAAGAGGACACAAAACAATGGAAAGACATTCCATACTCATGGACTGGTAGAATTAATGTTGTGAAAATGTCCATACCATCCAAAGTGATCTACAGACTCAATGAAATCCCTAACAAATTGCCAATGACATTCTTCACAGAATTAAATAAGCAATCCTAGCATTTGTATGAAGAAAAAAAAGACCTCAAAAAGCCAAAACTATCCTCTGCAAAAAGAGTAAAGTGGGAGGCATTACACTACTTGACTTCAAATTATACTACAAAGCTATAGTAACCCAAACAATATGGTACTGGCATGAAAAGAGACACCTGGACCAATGGAACAGAATAGGAAACCCAGAAATAAACCCACATAATTACAACCAATTGATCTTTGATAAGGATTCTAGAAACATACACTGGGGAAAGGATAGCCTCTTCAATAATGGTGCTAGGAAAACTGGATATCTATGTGTAGAAGTATGAAACTAGACCCCATTTCTCACCATATACAAAAATCAACTCAAA
>NW_007730836.1:90025-92049 GCF_000696425.1 Galeopterus variegatus | reverse complement strand
AGCGCCGCCGCGCTCCCAAGCGGCGCACTGTAGCAGTGCGCCACCGGGCCGGCCCCAACCAATTGATCTTTGATAAGGATTCTGGAAACATACACTGGGGAAAGGATAGCCTCTTCAATAATGGTGCTAGGAAAACTGGATGTCTATGTGTAGAAGTATGAAACTAGACCCCATTTCTCACCATATACAAAAATCAACTCAAAATGTATTAAAGACTTAAGTTTAAAACCTGAAACTATAAAACTTCTAGAAGAAAATACAGGCAAAATGCTCCAGGATATAGGACTAAGCAAGGATTTTATGAATAAGATCTCAAAAGCACAAACAACAAAAGTAAAAATAAACAAATAGGATTACATCAATCTAAAGAGTGCCTGCACAGCAAAGGAAACAATCAACAGAGTGAAAAGACAACCTACAGAATGGGAGAAAATACTCACAAACTATGTATCTCACAAGGGGCTAATTCCCAGAATATAGAAGGAACTCAAACATCTCAATAGTAAAGAAAACCAAAGAACTCAATTAAAAAATGGGCAAGGGAGCTTAATACTCATTTCTCAAAAGAAGATGTACAAATAGCCCAGAGCTATATGAAAAAATGCTCAACATCACAAGTCATCAAGGAAATGCAAATTAAAACCACGCTGAATTACCATCTTACCTCAGTTATTACAAAGACAGAAAATAAATGCTGGCAATGATAATGGAGAAATGGGAACCCTTATACATTGTTCACGGGATCGTAAATTAGTACAGTCATTATGGAAAACAGTATGGAGGTTTCCCAAACAACTTCAGATAGAACCACCATATGACTCAGGAATCCCATTATCAGGTATATATCCAAAGGAATGGAAAGCATCATGTTGAAAGGATACCTGCACACCCATGTATATTGCAGCTCTGTTGACAATAGCCAAGATACAGAACCAACATAAATGTTCATTGACAGATCAGTGGCCAAAGAAAATGTGATACATATACACAATGGAATACTACTCAGCCGTAAAAAAAAATGAAACTCTGACATTCACAGCAACATGGGTGAGTATGGAGCAAATTATGCTATGTGAAATAAGCCAGACAAAGAGAGAGAAATACTGCATGTTCTCACCCATATGTGGGAGCTAAAAAAAGAGAATAAAACAAAGCAAGCAAACAAACAAGGAAAAACTAATGAATAATAATAATAAGCTGAAACATTAAAAGGAGAAAGAAGAACTTTGGTACTAGAGATGAGAAAGGGGAGGGGGAAGGAGGGACAGTGAAAGGCTGATTAATGGACACAAAAGTACAGTGAGACAGGAAAAATAAGTTCTACTGGTGTACAGTTGACCCAGTAATCTATAATCAATAATGTTTTACTGCATATAACAAACCAGCCAGAAGAAAGGAGATCAAATGTGCACATCACAAAGAAATGGTAAAGTTTTGCAATGATGAATAGGCTAATTACCCCTAATAGATCAACACACATTGTATGAATGTATTGAAATATAACTCCACACCTTATAAATAGGTACAATTAATCCATTTCAATAAAAATGCTTTTAAAAAGCAAAAAATATAGGTCACCCAAACTAGACCTGGAGCATAATGCATTTCAGTCAAAGGGATGAGAAAAACTGACAGGTTCTAGTAATGTTGTTATGTCATTTAATTTGAATGTCTGGGAAAGTAATATAAGATTGAGATCAAGACGTCAGCAGAGTCAGTTTCTTCTGAAAGCCATGAGGAAAGGATCTGTTCCATGCCTTTCTCCCTGGCTTGTAGCTGGCCTTTTTTCTCCCTCTGTCTTCACTTCATCTTCCCTCCCATGTCTGTATTAGTCCGTTTATGTTGCTTACAACAAAATACACGGAACCGGGTATTTTATAAAGAAAACGAAATTTATTGCTTAATGTTTCTGAGGCTAGGAAGTCCAAAGTCCATCTGGTGGTGGCGACAGTGACCCAGGAGCCTCACATTGCAAGATGGTGGAAACAGAGACAGCAGAGAGGAAGACAGACTCTCCTCTTCTT
>NW_007730836.1:86084-87012 GCF_000696425.1 Galeopterus variegatus | reverse complement strand
ATATGTTCAGAGTAATTGAATGAATGAAAATAATTCTTATTTATTTCATTGAATTTTCATCATAAATATTGTATAATAAAGGTAAGTTTCAGATTCCCTTACCTTATCCCTCAAGGCTTCTTGCTGCAAATACGACCCTGAGAAATGTCTAGTCAGCGACTTGCACTCTTGGCATACTTAGCAAGAACATGCACGGATGCTCAGGACAATGTTGGTTGTCTCTCCCAAAAGCAACAAAGTCAAAATATTAGATTAAGTTATAGCTGTTCTTACAGTCTTTATCAATTCATGTTCTTTTTTACATAGCTCTATAATTGATCTCACCTCTCCAACAGTTATCTAAAGGAAAACCTGAGCCACATCCCTTTTTCTAGTTCATAATAATTATATTCATAAATATCTTTAATAACGAATTAGGGAGTAAATTTAGAACTTAGTCAACTGTTATGTTGTCTGCTCTTGTCACATAATAGGAAACATTTTAAACTTGAAGATTATTTCTTTACTACTTTTAGTTGTTTACAGCAAAAGAAGCCCAAAAATATGTTCAGAGTAATTGAATGAGAATAATTCTTATTTACTCCAACAGATGGAATCGCCACTTGCATATGGTATAATTTCACTTTTGAGCATGTTTGAAATTTCATCAGAAATACTATATAATAAAGGTAAGCTTCAGATTCTCTTACTCTCTATTTCCTTCTCAGAAGTTCTCATTAGTAGCCCTTCCTCATTTACAGTTAAAATATTTTTCTTTTAGTATTTCTTCTTTACCCTATCTTCCAGTTGTTCCTGGATATTATCTGTCGTACTTTGGTCTAGATATTTCTAATATTATTGTGATGCTATTGTTATTAAGTTGTATACGCAGAGACTTCTCTTGTTATAGTATTTCATCACTTGTAAGTCAGAATATTTAAAATTTAAA
>NW_007730836.1:77747-85097 GCF_000696425.1 Galeopterus variegatus | reverse complement strand
AAGAAGTAAAATATTTTGGAAAGGTAGGAAGGATAGAAGGCTAGTGCATATCATAGAGATATTCGAATGTCAGGCTAAGGAATTTGGGCTTTGGTCTATATTCAGTGGGAAGCCATTTAAGATTCCTGGGTGGGGGAGTAACATATCATAGCTATAGTTTAAGAAGATTAATATGGCAGTGCAGGGGCAGAGAGACTATTCCCATACCCTCTTAGGTTCTATGGCTAGGGCCTATGAATCGAACTGACAAAAGACAAATTAACAGAAGAAAACGCATACAAATTTTATATGATGTTAATATTTTCACATGGTACAGCAGGCTTCATAGAAAGAAGTGAAAACCCCAAAATAGTGGTTACATGCTGGGGCTTATAGATCATTTTAACAAAGAGCAATAAATTGTGGAAATGGGGGCCGGCCCAGTGGCACACTGCTACAGTGCGCCGCTTGGGAGCGCGGTGGCGCTCCCGCCGAGGGTTCAGATCCCACATACAGACCTGTTCCCGCTCACTGGCTGAGCGAGGTGTGGGCGCAGCACTGAGGGTTGCGATCCCATTGCCAGTCCTGGTCCGGTACGGGCGCGACACTGAGGGTTGCGACCCGTTGCTGGACATGAAAAAAGACAAAAAGGAAAAAAAAATTGTGGAAATGGGACAGGACAAAGGAAAAGGGGGTTTGAGCAAGGAATGATAAATGTGGGAAAATGACCAGGAAGTTTATGGAGAAAATTAATGAGAGATAGGTATTATTTTAGTAAGGTTTGTTTGTATAAGTAGCATATTTTGGGGAGGTATATTCTGATCTCCTGCAGCAGTATTATGTGAAATGAATTGGTGGAGAGAGAGATGGGTGATGCTTTTGCTGCTTCTGACTTCAACTTCACTGCTGTAGTTGTGTAACTATGAGTAGAACAATGAATAAATTTCATACATGGTGCTATTTCTGCACATTTGTCCCATAGCAGTTTTCTTATTCTAGTCAGAGCAGACATTCCATCAGTGATTACACTTGTATGATTTCTCTTTAAATCATGATTCTTTTTTTTTTTTTTTTTTTTTTTTTGCAGCTGGCTGGTACAGGAATCTGAACCCTACACCTTGGTGTTATCAATACTGTGTTTAACCAACTGAGCTAATCAACCAGCCCTAAGTCATGATTCTTGTTAAAGTCACATACTGTTAAAAATGTAACTTCTCTGGCATGTCTTTCCTTTAGATACTCACAAAAAAGTGATTTTTTTTTGCATTTTATTATTAAAACAGAATCTAGCAAACCCTATAATCTGAGAATTTCTAAGCAAAGAGATCCGTGTAGGCCAAAGTACAGAAATTGGGAATTGTTTCTCTGTTTCCCACCACATCTCTTGAGGTTTTTCCTGCTTCCTTTTTTACCTTTCAAGCTCAAAGGAGCCTGTTGATATGACTATATAATTCACTAAATGAAACCAAAGTGCAGAGGACAATTGACTAGTTTTGCTGAGACAGTGTTAGAAAAAGCTTGTATTTGAACCAGATCTTAAAACGTGTTAAAATTTTAGGCAGATAATGGAAGCGTTGAGGACCCTGTGAGCACTCCAGAGGTGCTGGAGTGTAGGTTGTGTGCAGAGCAGTCCAAAAAAGGGGCTTGGCTGTTGAAAGATTGTCTAGCAGAATAAAGAGAGGATGGCCTTTAGAGACAGAAAAACTTTGGTTCCAATCTGACTTATTATTGGTAGTTATGCACTCTTCGAGCTCAATCTTCCTATGTGTTTGTTCTCTCTTCTTTAAATAGAGGACAGTAATATATATGGTGCAAAGTATTATGGGAATTTTATAAAATAACATGTAAACTCAGTGTCAGGCTCAAAGTATGTTATTCAAATGTATAGTTTCCTTCTGTTTAGCTTTTCTCCATTTAAGAAATTTATTCATTAAGTAATAGAGTATCAGTGATTTTTAAGCAGAGAGTGATTTGGATTTTAGAATCAAAGTACAGCTTTAAAAAGTAGGTCTGGTAGCATTGTCTGGTATGGGTACAATGACTATATGAGTTGAAAGTACTTTGAAAACTGTTTAATATTATAACCTCAATACATATTTTAAGCCATATTTGTAATACTTGAGTGATTTGGATTTTAGAATCAAAGTACAGCTTTAAAAAGTAGGTCTGGTAGCATTGTCTGGTATGGGTACAATGACTATATGAGTTGAAAGTAACTTTGAAAACTGTTTAATATTATAACCTCAATACATATTTTAAGCCATATTTGTAATACTTGTACAGATATGTTAATTTATAGAATTTTAAGAAAAGCATTGAAGCCATGATGTTGTACGAACAGGATTAATAATATGCAATTATAAAGTAAATTTATTTTTACATTGATAGAGTTTGGATGTGCTGTCCCCCCAAAGCTCATGTTGAAATCTGATTCCCCAGTGTGGCAGTGTTGGGGGATGTTTGGGTCATGGGGTGGTGGATCCTTCATGCATAGATTAATGCCCTTCCTGGGGGCAGGATAGTGAGTGAGTTCTCACTCTATTAGTTCCCGTAAGAGCTGGTTGCTTAAAAGACCTTCCACCTGCCTTCCCTCCGTCTCTTTCTCTCTTGCTTCCTCCCCCCTTGTGATCTGCTTACATCCGCTGGCTGTCCTGCTGTTTTCTGCCATGAGTAGTAACAGCCTGAAGCCCAGAACTTTGAACCAGATAAGCCTCTTTTCTTTATAAGTTACTCAGTCTGAGGTATTCTGTTATAGCAACACAAAAGCAAACTAATACATATGTCTCATTTAAATCCAATCATTGAGGTAGTTCTTCCTCTGTCCCTGGCTGAATATTTGGGCCAGTCCTAAGACGGTTTTGGTTTCAATTAGGTGATTCAAAGAGTTCTCCAAGCATTTCAAATTCAAAACACAGCTTTGCATTGTAATTGTTGAAATTAAAATATCCAACCCCATGTAACAGTCTAAACTTAACTCTTGTTTTATAATTGAAGCATTTTCCCTTCTTCCTATTTAGGCTTGTGCTGGTGGGAAGCCTGTAGTTAAGGAAGGCAGGTTCAGATCAGCTTTTCCTTTTCTCCACCCAGTGTTTAAGTTCCTTTTCACTGTCTTGCTAACTTTAGGTTTTGACCCTTCTTGCATCAGGGTTGTAGGCAGGGAGGGAAAAGCAGGGGGAGTGGCATGGTTCTTACCTAACTGATTCTACGGTGACCATCTGACATCTGCACTTTCTGGATCTGGATGTGTAAAGCTGACCCTGGGTCTCTGGGCACTTGAACAGGTCCTTCATAGCCTCCTCTCATCCACCAGGAGTATTTTATCTGCAGTTCTAACAGAGGCAAAAGCTTCTCTATTTCCACTTGTCATTTATTCCTCTGTCAGCTTCTAAAACTCCAGCTATGCTTTTGAATTCTTTCTTGAGATCTACTTGCCATTCAGAGAGATTATTGAGGACTGGATCCTAGATGATCCTAAGCTAGTTCTTTTTCACAAGTGGACTACAGCTGGACCAAAGGAAGCGTTCATGCATCTTTTGCCCCAGCAAATTTTGGTCATGCGGGACTCTGAACATAGCCATCTCTTTCTCATCAAACCATCTCCTATCCTCTCCACCAAATCATCTCTTGTCCCTTTGATTTTCGAAGCAAGAGTCTGAGTTTGTGCCCAAAACTGCAGGGATATGTATTAGTTACATTTTTGATTGTGCCTATAAAAGCCTTGGGTCTGAGACTCAAGGTAAGAAGAGATCCTCCTCCCAATGTCTTCATATCAGTAGCTCTCTATCAAAACGTAAATTCTCTCTTCAATCTCCAATTCCTGACCCTTCCATACCCTCACTGAGAGTGAGAAGTTGAAGAGTCAAGAACTGATTTTTGTCTGCCTTTGAAAAATTTTCATCATGGCCTACCATGTGGTATATTATCCTAGAGTTTCAGCCAAACCTTATATTTAGTGTCCTGGTATCATATCTTTAAAAAGGAAAATAAAGTGGAAGATTCGAATTTTATCTAAAGTAAAGCGAATTTAAAATATACAATTATAATTCTTATTTTAAAAAATTCATTGGTTTTAAAAATATGGTACTTTTAACAAAAATCCTTCTATCGGTTACTTAAAATATGTTTTTTGCATTATTTAGGCAATATGGAGAAACACTTTGCTTGTTCTAGCAAAGGGTTCCCCCGAAAGGATGAAATAATCAAGTTGTATCTTTCCTCAGAAAGCTTGGTAAGGTCACTAACAGCATGTGTTACGACCCTTCGTGTTCCTTTGGTGGCCATGTGTAAAATTAATAGGACTGTATTCTTTTCAAATACCTCCTCCTATGCTCAGATTTGGGGATGTAAAGTTCTATATAAATAACAATCTTTTCTATGCTTTCTATTCCACGTTCACTTGCATCAGGTAAAATATTTCATTTAGCCAATAAGCAGCCTCAGTGGTTTTGCTTTGTTTTGTTTTGTTTTGTTTTTTTAAATGATGCCTCCTTCCTCCCATTTTTTAAAATGGATGTAACGATGTTCATTTTTTATGGAGCTGATTTGTACTTTTGAAGTTTGACAGTTATAGCCTGTTAAAGAAAAAAGTTATCTCACGCAGCCCTGAGAGGGAATCTTGTTCCTTGCATAACAAGTTCCATGTTGCAGTTGTCATTTTGCATAAAGGGTATGATCCTTTGATTCAAATAATGGGAGACTTTTTTAAAAAAGCACATAATAAAATAAAATAAAGCATACTGTTAAGATAGCACAGAGCAAAGGCTAACAGAAACATAAGTTCATAAAAGTGCATAAATTGTCTAGAGATCTATGATAAATATAATTTTAAAAAAAGAAAAGAACTCAATGAGGACAAATGCATTTATCCCTAAGTCGACTTTGACTCAGGCTCCAGTTCCTTCCTGATATGCCAAATATGTATGTAAGTATTGTATTGACAGCTATTGGGAAGGGTATTGCTTTTTGAGTCAAAAGTGCCCTATTTGAGGTTTTATATTACGGAAAAAGAATGGGATTTGGAGAAAGACGGACTTACACACCTGGGGTCAAATCTTAGTCCTGCTGTTTATGGTTTATGTGACGTGAAGCAGGTTACCTAACCTCTCCCTTGGTTATTTCCTCTTAAAAAGGGAATTATAACCTTTGTGGGTAGTCATGGTTTAGTAGTTCTAGTAGTATAGTAGTTCCAGTAATAGTATTATTAAAAATAATGGCTAACATTTATAAAGTGTTTATGTGTATCAGGCATTTTTCAAAGTGTTTTATGTTCATTATGACATCTAATCTTCCATGAGGTAAGCACTGACCTTTTCCCTGATAACCCTGTTTAATATTGTACTCTCCTCCCAAACTCCTGTACTCCTAATCTCCCTTCCCTACTTTACTCTTATAATTTATTCTATATTTATTTTACTTGTTTTATCTTTCCCTCCATCCAACTACCAGTCCATCCACCAAGCCATTCATCCAGTTTATCTCTCTGCCAGTCCCCATTAGAATGTAAATTCCACAAGGACAGAGATTTTTGTCTGTTTTGTTCACTTCTGTATCCACAGCACCTATAACATTGCCTGGTTCACAGCAAAGGCTCAGTAGTTATTTTTGGAATGAATGTGTTTCACCATTTTTAAGATAGGGAGACTGAAACTCAGAGAGGGAGCTTGCACAAAGTGATCTTAACTACTAGGAGAACTAATCGGGATAAACTAATCGGGTATCTTTCTCATGCTGGTTTTCAATAAAATATCACCATTTGTGATAGCAACATTTTCACATACCTTCTCAAAACTTGGAAATATTCAATAAAAATGCAGTAAAATGAGCTTTGCTTTATATATATGCTTCCTCTTTTATTTAGACATGAAAAACGATTTTAATAAAATCAGAATTTTTACATTTGATAGCATGTGCTTTTGATTCCATGATTATTAAGTGTAATAACTTTCTAACAATTTCTATGACAGAAAAGATTATATTGAGGATGAATTAAAACCTTTATGACACTATCATAATAGGTTACTGTGTTCTGAAAGTGTACTTTTAAAAATAGATATATATTTTTTCCTAGCTAGAGATGGGAACTACTAAAGAGAACAGTTTTTAGCAACATCTACTTTTCGCATAATAGGTTACTGAGTTCTGAAAGTGTACTTTTAAAAATAGATATATTTTTTTTCCTAGCTAGAGATGGGAACTACTAAAGAGAACAGTTTTTAGCAACATCTACTTTTCACAGATTTCTCCTTAGTATTAAATTAATGTAATATGCTTCTCTCCATTAAATTTTCATTTCTTGTTTCTTTCTCTCTCTTTCCTAAAGAAAGTCCAGTGTTTTTTCCAATCTGAAAATGAGCTTGCTTCAAAGAGAATGCTAAGTGTGTTCACATCAGGAGGACTTGCTCCCAGCTTGGAAATCATAAACAGTACAGATAATGGCATCTTCCACTTTAATTTAACTTCGGTAATTACATTTTATATTATTCTGTGATATGTTATTAACAAGAAGAATACTCTTCCTTATAAGATTTCTTTTTTTACAAACAGGGAGTTCAGATATATAATAGGTATGTTTTAAACCCAATAATACAATGTTATGCTTTTTTCTTTAAGTGGTCATATATTTTTAAAGAAATTGAAACAAGAAAAAACTTTGTGTTTTTACTATTTTCCTACATATTTACATTTTTTCTGCTCTTCATTCATTTCTGTAGACATAAGTTGCCATCTGTATCTTCAGCCTAAAGAACTCCTTTTAGAACTTCTTACAGTGCAGATCTGCTGGCAATGAATTCTGTTTTTATTTTCCCCCTGAAAATGTCTTTATTTCACCTTCATTTTTTTGTAATTACTTTATTAAGATACAATTCAACAGTGTAGAAAAGTTCCCCTTTCACCGCATCCTCGCCAGATAGAGCTACCAAACGATCCAGCAATCCCACTACTGGGTATATAACCAAAGGAATGGAAATCATCATGTCGAAGGATTACCTGCACTCCCATGTTCATCACAGCTCTATTTACAATACCAAAATATGGAACCAACCTAAGTGTCCAGTGATGGATGACTGGATTAAAAAATGTGGTATATATACACAATGGAATACTACTCAGCCATAAAAAGGATGAAATTCTGCCATTTGCAGCAACATGGATGAGTCTGGAGAAAATTATGTTATGTGAAATAAGCCAGACAAAAAAATATAAATACCACATGTTCTCACTTATAACTGGCTGCTAGGAAGGAAATGGGGGGGGGCAGTATGAAGAACATTTGTAGTACAATTAACATTTGGTTTGTTTCCTCTTTTTGTCTATTATGAATAGTGCTGCTCTGAACATTTGTGTACAAGTTTCTGTGTGGAAATATGTTTT
>NW_007730836.1:76954-77402 GCF_000696425.1 Galeopterus variegatus | reverse complement strand
CTATTATGAATAGTGCTGCTCTGAACATTTGTGTACAAGTTTCTGTGTGGAAATATGTTTTCATTTCTCCTAGGTACATAGCTAGGAATGGAATTGTTGGGTCATACAGTGGCTCTGTGTTTAACTTTTTAAGAAACTGTTAGACAACTTTCCAAAGTGGTTATACTATTTTACATTCCTACCAGAAGCTTGGTAGGGTTCCAGTTTCTGTACATTCTCACCAACACTTGCTATTATCTGTCTTTTTCGTTAACAGCCATCCTAGTAGGTATAAAGTGCTATTTTGTTATGGACTTGATTTGCATTTCCCTAAGGGCAATAGTGTTGAGTATCTCTTCATGTGCTTATTGGCCACTTCAGTATCTTCTTTGGGGGAAATATTTATTCAGAATCTTTGCCCATTTTTAATTTGGTTACTTAATTTTATTACTGAATTGCAGAAGTTCTT
>NW_007730836.1:49729-76934 GCF_000696425.1 Galeopterus variegatus | reverse complement strand
AGAATCTTTGCCCATTTTTAATTTGGTTACTTAATTTTATTACTGAATTGCAGAAGTTCTTATGTATTCTAGATACAAGTTCCTTATCAGACATATGGTTTGCAAATAATTTCTCCCATCCGCAGGTTGTTTTTTCACTTTCTTCATAGTGCCTTTGATACATAAAATTTTTTTTATGAAGTCCACTGTATCTATTTGTTGCTTGGGCATTTGGTGTCAAATATAGAAAACTATTGCCTGATCCAAGATCACAAAGATTTACCCCTATGTCTTCTTTAAGGAGGTTTGTAGTTTTAGCTTTATATTTAGGTCTTTGATCCATTTTGAGTTCATTTTTCTATATGCTGTGAGGTAGGGATCTACTTTCACTCTTTTGCATGTGGATATCCAACTCTCCTAAAACCATTTGTTAAAAAGATACTTATTCTTTCCCTATTGAATTGTTCTGGCACCTTCACTGAAAATAAGTTGACCATAAATGCAAGGGTTTATTTCTGGATTCTCATTTCTGTTTCATTGATCTATGTGTTTATCCTTTTGCTAGTACTATGTTGTCTTGATGTTTTGTAGTATATTTTGAAATCAGGAAGCAGGAGTCCTACAACTCTATTTTTCTTTTTAAAGATTGTTTCTACTAGTCTGGGTGCCCTGACTTTCTATATGAATTTTACAATAAGCTTGTCATTTTCTACAACATAGCCAGCTGGAATTCTCATAAGGATTGTGTTGAATCTGTAAATAAATTTGTATTTACAGTATTGACATCTTANATTCTCATAAGGATTGTGTTGAATCTGTAAATAAATTTGTATTTACAGTATTGACATCTTAATAATATTAAGTCTTCTAATTCATGAACATAGGACATGTTTCCACTTATTTAGATCTTCTTTAGTTTCTTTCAACAATGTTTTATAGTTTTCAGAGTATTATGTTTTATACCTCTTTTGTTAAATTTATTTCTAATATTTTATTCTTTTGGATGCTATCATAAAGGAAATTGCTTTTTTAATCTCATTTCCAGATTGCACACTGCAAGTATATAGAAATATAATTTATTTTTGTACATTGATTTTGTATCCTGAAAACTTGCTGAATTCATTTGTGGGTTCTAATAGGTTTTTAATGATCACCTGAATTTTTGAAGGATAGTTTTGTCAGATACAGAAGTTCTTGTTGGGGCCGACCCTGTGGCTCACTCGGAAGAGTGCGGCACTGAGAGTGCAGAGGCACTGGGAGCACTGAGGCCGTGGGTTTGGATCCTATGTAGGACCGGTGTGCTCACTGGCTGAGCACGGTGTGGGCGACACCAAGCCAAGGGTTACAATCCCCTTACCAGTCACAAAAAAAAAAAAAAAGAAGTTCTTGTTGACTTCATTTTCTTTCAGCATTTTGAATATGTCATTCTAACATCACCTGGCACCATTGTTTCTGAACAAGAAATCTGTTGTTAATTTTATTATGGTCTTCTCTATGTAATATGTCATTTTTCTCTGGATGCTTTTAAGATTTTCTCTTTGTATTTACCCAGTTGGGGTTCTCTGGGCTTCTTGGATTGTAAATTTACCAAATTTGGAAAGTCTCTGGCTATTATTTCCCCCCCAAATTATCTGCTCCTTACTCTGTCTCTCTTCCTGCTGGGACTCCAGTTATGCACATTTTGGAACACATGATATTTTTCCACAGGGCTCTAAGACTGCTCATTTTTCTTTAATCATTTTCCTCTTTTTTCATACTGGGTATTTTAATTATTATATCTATAAGTGCACTTACTCTTTCTTTTGCCATCTCTAATCTATTGAACCTATTTAGTAAATATTTCACTTCAGATATTATACTTTTCAGCTCTATTATTATCTCCACTTGGTTTTACTTTTTATTTCTGTGTTGGGATTTTCTATCCATTTCCTCATTAGAACATCATTTTTAGGGGCTGGCCCGGTGGCGCACTGGAGAGTGCGCCACTTGGGAGCGCGGTGGCGCTCCCGCTGAGGGTTNATTCTCATAAGGATTGTGTTGAATCTGTAAATAAATTTGTATTTACAGTATTGACATCTTAATAATATTAAGTCTTCTAATTCATGAACATAGGACATGTTTCCACTTATTTAGATCTTCTTTAGTTTCTTTCAACAATGTTTTATAGTTTTCAGAGTATTATGTTTTATACCTCTTTTGTTAAATTTATTTCTAATATTTTATTCTTTTGGATGCTATCATAAAGGAAATTGCTTTTTTAATCTCATTTCCAGATTGCACACTGCAAGTATATAGAAATATAATTTATTTTTGTACATTGATTTTGTATCCTGAAAACTTGCTGAATTCATTTGTGGGTTCTAATAGGTTTTTAATGATCACCTGAATTTTTGAAGGATAGTTTTGTCAGATACAGAAGTTCTTGTTGGGGCCGACCCTGTGGCTCACTCGGGAGAGTGCGGCACTGGGAGTGCAGAGGCACTGGGAGCGCCGAGGCCGTGGGTTTGGATCCTATGTAGGACCGGTGCACTCACTGGCTGAGCACGGTGCAGGCGACACCAAGCCAAGGGTTACGATCCCCTTACCAGTCACAAAAAAAAAAAAAAAAAAGTTCTTGTTGACTTCATTTTCTTTCAGCATTTTGAATATGTCATTCTAACGTCACCTGGCACCATTGTTTCTGAACAAGAAATCTGTTGTTAATTTTATTATTGTCTTCTCTATGTAATGTGTCATTTTTCTCTGGATGCTTTTAATATTTTCTCTTTGTATTTACCCAGTTGGGGTTCTTTGGGCTTCTTGGATTGTAAATTTACCAAATTTGGAAAGTCTCTGGCCATTATTTCCCCCCCAAATTTTCTGCTCCTTACTCTGTCTCTCTTCCTGTTGGGACTCCAGTTATACACATTTTGGAACACATGATATTTTTCCACAGGGCTCTAAGACTGCTCATTTTTCTTTAATCATTTTCCTCTTTTTTCATACTGGGAATTTTAATTATTATATCTATAAGTGCACTTACTCTTTCTTTTGCCATCTCCAATCTATTGAACCTATTTAGTAAATATTTCACTTCAGATATTATACTTTTCAGCTCTATTCTTATCTCCACTTGGTTTTACTTTTTATTTCTGTGTTGGGATTTTCTATCCATTTCCTCATTAGAACATCATTTTTAGAAAATCTACATTCGTATTTATAATAACTGCTTTGAAATCTTTGTCTGTTATCTGGACTCACTCTGAGTCAGTTTACCCTTTTTTCCTAAGTATAAGTTACACTTTCCTGTTTCTTTTTATGTCCTGTCATTTTTTTGTTGAAAACAGGCCATTTAAGATAATAAGCTGTAGCAACTCTGGATTTTGTTATGTTCTTCTGAGAAATTGCTATTATTGTTGTTATTCTAAAAGGCAGATAACTTGCCTTGGCAAAAACTGCAAACTGTCGGGCCGGCCCGGTGGCGCACTGGAGAGTGTGCCACTTGGGAGTGCGGCGGCGCTCCCGCCGAGGGTTCGGATCCCATGTGGAGACCGGTTCCCGCTCGCTGGCTGAGCGCAGTGTGGGCACGACACCGAGGGTTGCGATCCTGTTACCGGTCAGTAAAAAAGACAAAAAAGGGAAGAAAAAAAAAAAAAAGAACTGCAAACTGTCTTATCTGTGGTTTTGGCAACTTATATCTCTGCTCAGTTATTTTAGCTTCCGTTGCTGATTTTTTAAATCTGGTCTTTTGGGGATGTCCTCTGCACCTGCGTTGCTCAATGATTTGGGCATAGTTTATATTTAAATCTTAGAGCTCACCATTCTTGCATTTCCCTTGTTCCTGGGATTTTCCTCTTAAATTCCCAAATGCTCTGCCAACCCCAAGCTCTGTCCTCTGACACATCAAGCTGGCAATGCTTCATCTTTGTGCTACCTGACCTTGGCTGTATGGTAGTCCATTATGTGGCTATATTATTATACATAACTGATGATCATTTTCATTATTTCTAGTCTTCTGCTATTACAAACATTGATGTAAAAATATTAGACACATTTCATTTCACACATATATGAGTATAGGAAAATTCCTTACAGTGAAATTTCTGGGTAAAGTGTATGTGCATTGGATGTTTTAAAGGTGTATGCATTGGATGATAGATAACCCTATCTTTTAAGACATAAAATTAAGTTGAAACATCTAATGCACATACCCTTCACCCAGAAATTTCACTGTTAGGAATTTTCTTACATTATACCCATGTATGTGTGAAATGAAATGTATTCAAGAGAAAAAAATGCTACTAAATAAAGAATATTGCTTTTAATGTCAACAGAAAAAAAAGATAGGGTGTAATATACCAAAATAAATGTTGCTATTAACTTTGTAAAATATTATTTTCTGATGTTTTCTTTATTCAAGTTCGGTGATCGGGTTTTCTGGTTGATTGATATTCCTAGAGAAAACATCACAAAAAACACAGGTAAGAATGATCTGAATTAATTCTTTTATTTATAGGTTTGGGTTGCCAAACTTAGCAAATAAAAACATTTATTATATTAATAATTTTTTGCTATCCCATGTAAATGTCCCATGTAGTATTTGGGACATACTTACTAAAAACTATTTATGGTTTATCTGAAATTTAAATTTAACTGGGCTTCCTGTATTTTATTTAGCAATCCTATTATAGGTAAATTATTCTGAAACACATAACATTTGTATTATCCTTTATTTAAATTAAACTTATTTTATAGAACTTGAAAATTGTAGTAGCCAGAAGTTTGGGCATGAATTAACTCTATTGGAACTGAATCACTAATCTTATAATGTTACAGGCTGTAATATATAATGTATTATTCTATTATGGTATCTACTATTAAGTGTTATGTGGTAGTATAGCATTATATGCTCGTGTATATACCTAGATACAAAGAGGAGAAAAGTCGAATTCCAGGAGTTGTGAATATTTAGCTAGTGGACTGAACTAGTAGATTTTCGAGCATGAGATACATTCCCATAGGTAAAAATAGTGGAAGGTTTGTTGTTTTAATATGGTAAGTGCAAGAAACAAAAACCGACTTGACATCACTTAAAGAAAAAAGAAGATATTTATTTCAGTCATGAAACCCAAAGACAAAAAGGCAGCCAGGTTATACAAAGGAGTTAGAAATAAGAAATGGAAAACCATCCACAACCCAAGGAATATTTTCACCCTTGTCTCTCTTATCTGTATTTTCTATAAATGTACATTTCTTTCTTTCTTTCTTTCTTTTTTTTTTTTTTTGGCAGCTGGTCAGCATGGGGATCTGAACCCTTGACTTGGTATTATAACACTGCCTGACCAATCGAGCTATTTTTCTTTCTTTGTAGACTGGCTTTCTAAAGTTGCCTCACTACTGTTGAATTTTTACGTATTTTCCCAAGGGGTCAGCCCAATTCCTACAAAGTAAAAATGGAGGGAGGTGAGAGTGAGGCAGAGATGATAGAAAAGAACCTCTAGATAAGGAAGTGTCAAAGATAAAAGTCTGTACTGGAAGCCCCAGTGCTGTAACATCTGACACGGATTATATCTTGTCTTTGCCCTTTATTCATCTCATTTTCTTCAAATTAATCTTCTTATTAGAACTTTTCCATAATTTTTTTAAGGAAATCATCTTGGAAATTATAGTCCTCTTTTTTTTTTAAAAAAAAAAAAGAAGAAACTAAACTCTCAGTATAATGATGGAATGTTATTCTAGCTGTTTGGCTAATATTGACATTAATTTGACAATGAGAAAAGCAAAGATCACATGTTATTTTTACTTCTACCACTTATTTACAAATTTTAATTTCAGAAATGCATTACTTCTAAGTTACCCAGACAGGAACAGAGGTAGCCTGAGAACCTAAGTATTTTATAGAAAAAGACCAAATGATCTCTTCCTCTCCTGGCACAACTCCCTGGACTGAGTGAAAAGAAATACACTTGTGCCAGTAATATAATAGGAGGGGATGGTCTATGCAGATAGTAACATGCCAAAAATCATAAAAGAAGTTTGGAGGGAAGGAAACCATATCTGCTCATTCACTGTTCCTCCTTAATCATATATTATCTACTGCCATGCCATGAATTTGAGTATTATACATATGTAAAATATCGGGAAGAATAATTAAGGTAACATCAAGAACAAAGGTAGCAAAATAGTCATTGTAATAACAGAAATAGCAAATAGCATTTATTGAATCTTTTTTATATGTCAGCACTGCTGTAAATACTTTCTTTACCTGTATTAACTCATTTATTCCTCGCTATGTGATAGGTACTGTTATTATCTTCACTTTGAAATGATTGAACTGAGGCCCATGGAACCATGTGGAGATTTAGTGATAGCTAGAAAGTGATGAAGGCAGCTTGAAGTTTGAACTGCATATAACTGTTGAAAGTAAAAGGAGACCCTCCTTGATTTACACTGAATAATTTGCCCTCTCCTTTATCATTTTAAAATAAGGTATAATTTGCATTCAGTAAAGTATAACCTTTCTGGTATCCAGGTCTATGAGTTTTCACAAATGTATACATCTGTGTAATTACTACAATCAAGATATAGAACAGTTCTATCAACTAATAAAATTATTCCACCTTTAGTCAAACCCTCCCAGTTTCCCAGGCTCCAGTAAGCACTGACCTGTTTTCCATTCCTGTTGTTTTGCCTATGCCAGGATCATAAAGTGGAATCACAGAATATATAACCTTTGATTCTGGCTTCTTTTACTTAGTATAATTCATTGGAGGTTTGTCTATGCCATAGTTTCTTCCATTTACTTACTGGGTAGTATTCCACTGTAGAGATGTACCATGCTTAATTTTGTTGAAGGGCACTTGGGTTTTTCCAGTTTGGGGCAATTATGAATAAAACCACTATATGCAATCTCATGCAGGTTTTTGTGTGAACATAAATTTTTGTTGCATTTAACTAATACCGAGTAGTAGGATTACTGTGTTATATGATAAGTGTACATTCAACTTTATAAGAAAATTTTTTTTTTTTTTTTTGTCTTTTTTCCGTGTCCGGCAACGGATCGCAACCCTCAGTGTCGCCCCCGTACCGGACCGGGACCAGCAACGGGATCGCAACCCTCGGTGTTGCCCCCGCGCCTCGCTCAGCCAGTGAGCGGGAACCGGTCTGTATGTGGGATCCAAACCCTCGGCGGGAGCGCCGCCGCGCTTCCCAAGCGGCGCACTAGTGCAGTGCGCCACCGGGCCGGCCTATAAGAAAATTTTATAAGAAACTTTATAAGAAACTGTCCAAAGAGGCTGTGTCATTTTACATTCTGACCACTAGCTGATCTTCATCCATACTAAGCCAGCACTTAGTATATATCAGTGTGTGTATGTTTGCATATATGTATGTAAGTATGCATACATACAGTATATATGAGAGTACTTCAAAAAGTTCATGGAAAAATAGAATTAAAAGATAATATGAATCTTTCCATGAACTTTCTGAAGTACCCTTGTATGTAAATATATACAAATGCTTCTTGACTGATGATGGGGTTATGTCCTGATAAAACCATTGTAAATTGAAAATATCGTAAGTTGAAAATGCATTTAACCCACCTAACCTATCATAGCTTAGCCTAGCCTACCTTAAACGTGCTTAGAACACTTACATTAGCCTACAGTTGGGCAAAATCATCTAACACAAAGCCTATTTTATAATAAATGTTAAATATCTCATGTAGTTTATTGAATACTGGAGGTAAAAAACAGAATGGTTTTATGGGTACTCGAAGTGCAATTTCTACTGAATAAGTACTGCTTTTGCACCATCATAAAGTTGAAAAATCATTAAGTCAAACCATCATTAAGAGGGGACTGTCTGTATATATTTTCCTTTTAGCCATTGATGGGTCTGTAGTGGCACTTAATTGTTTTTAATTTCCATTTTTCTAATAACTAATAACATTGAGCATCTGTTTTGGTCCTTATTTGCCATTTGGTGAAGAATCTTTTCAAGTCTTTTGCAAGTTTGTTATATATTTTGGATACTACTCTGTTCTCAGATATATGGTTTGCAAATAATTTCTCCCAGTCTGTGGCTTGTCTTTTCGTCTCTTAGAAATGTCTCTTGAAGATTAGAGTTTTTAATTTGATGAAGACTAATTTATCAATTTTTTATTTTTTGTATTGTACTTTTGGCATCGCAGCTACGAAATCTTTGCGTAACCTAAGTTCACAAAGATGTTCTGTGTTTGCTTTCAGAAACTTACAGTTCTAGGTTTTGTATGTAGGTCTATAACTCATTTTGAGTTAAGTTTTGGAAGTTATATGGACTGAGGTTAAGTTTTTGTAATACAGACATCCAATTATCCCAGCACCATTGTTGTAAAAACTATTTTGTCCCCACTGAATTACTATTTCTGGGCTCTCTGTCCTTTCACCAATACCACACTGTCTTGATTATTTTAGCTTTATAACAGGTCTTATAAGTAATGTTAGTCCTTCAACTTTGAACTTCTTTTTCAACATTGTTTTGGTTATTATAGTTTTTACCTTTGTATGTAAACTTTAGAATCAACTTGTTTAGTTCTACAAAAAAGTCTTGCTGAAATTTTTAAATTTGGATTGCATTGAATCTATAGATCAGTTTAGGGGGAATTGACATCTTAACAATATTGAATCTTTTAATCCATGGATCCAGTATATCTCCTCATTTGTTATATCCTCTTTGATTTAATTCATCAGGGTTTTGTGGCTTCCAGGATAAAGAAGTTATACATTTTTTAAAAATGTTTACCTAAGTATTTTATGTTTTTGGTGTTATTATTTTAATTTCCTAATGTTCATTGCTAGTATGTAGAAATATGATTGATTTTTGTGTATTGGCCTCATATTCTGCAATGTTTTTAAATTCACTTATTTCATTCTGGTAGCCTTTTATATATTCTTTGGGATTTTCTACATGGGTAATCATCCATCTAGGAATAGAGATTATTTTATATCTTTCTTTCTAATATGTATCCACTTTACTTATTTTTCTTGCCTTGTTGTACTGGTAGGACCTCTAGTACGATGTTGAATAGAAATTGTAAGGCAGGACATCTTTGCCTTGTTTCAAATTTTAGGGGGAAAACATTCAGTCTTTCACAATAGATATGATGTTATCTGTAGGTGTTTTTGTACATGTCCTTTATCAAGTTGAAGAAGTTCCTTTAATTCTTAGTTTGCTGAGTTTTTATCATGAATTGGTATTGAATTTTGTTAAATTCTCTTCTGCATCTATTAAGATGAAAATGATTTTCTTCTTTCGTCTGTTGGTATGGTGAATTACGTTAACTCATTTTTGAATTTTGAACCAGCCTTAAAATTTGAGGATAAACAACACTTGGTCATGGTGCATTATCCATTTAATATTACTGGATTCATTTGGCTAGGAGGTTCTTGAGGTTGTCAGTCTGCAGTTTTATTTTCTTGTAATATCTTCATCTCATTTTGGTATCTGGATGAGGCCGTCATTATAAAATGAGTTGGGATGCATTCCCTCCTCTTCTATATTCTGGAAGATTTGTTTTAGAATTGGTGTCATCATTTCTTTAAGTGTTTGGTAAGATTCACCAGTGAAGATATCTGGATTTGGAGTTTTCTTTGTGGAAGGATTTTAACTACAAGTTCAATGTTCTTCATAGATATGGAAATATTCAAGTCGTCTTTTTCTTCTTAAGTGGGCTTTGGCAATTTGTGTCTTTCAAGAAACTTATCCATTTTACCTAAATTGTTGAATGTATGAACATAGAGCTATTTGTGACATTCCCTTATTGTCCTTAAATATTTATAGGCTCTGCAGTAACGTCCCCTATTTCATCTTTTTTTTATTGAAACATAATTGACTATACATATTTGTGGGGTACATGGTTGAATATCAATACCTGTGCAAAATATATGATGATTAAATCAGGATAATTAGTATATTCATCATTACAAAACATAATCATTCTTTGTGACCCTTTATCAATTTCTTGCTAACCCCTTTCCCCCTTTCCCACCTCTAGTAACTACAGTTCTGTTCTCTCCTTTTAAAAGTTCAATGTATTATTGTGATTGCTATGTCTTTCCTTCTTTTTTATTTATTTGTTTGTTTTTTAGCTCCCACTTATGAGTGTAGATATGCAGTATTTCTCTTTCTGTGCCTGGCTTATTTCACTTCACACAATTTTCTCCAAGTTCATCCATGTTACTGAGAATGACATGATTTCATTCATTTTTATGACTGAGTAGTATTCCATTGCGTATATATACCACATTTTCCTTACCCGGTCATCTGTCGATGGACATTTAGGCTGTTTCTATCTCTTGGCTTTTGTAAATGGAGCTGCAATAAACACAGGAGTGCAGGTTTCTCTTCAACATGATTTCCATTCCTTTGGGTATATACCCAGCAGTGGGATTGCTGAATCATATGGCAATTCTATCTGTAGTTGTCCCTGTTTCATCTTTAAGTTATTTACATCTTTTTTCTTCTTGATTAGTCTGGCAGAGATTTATCAATTTTATTAATCCTGTCAAAGGAGCATCTTTTGGTTTCATTGATTATATATATTGTTTTTCTGTTCCTCATTTCATTAATTTCCACTCTTTATCTTATCTTTCTACTTGCTTTGGGTTTAATTTGCTCCTTTTTCTTTTTTATCCTAGTTTCTTAAGTGGAAACCTTTGGACAGGGGTCAGCAAACTACTGCTTGTTGGCTAAATCTGTCCTGCTGCCTGTTTTTGCCAATAAAATTGTATTGGAACCCAGCCATGTTCATTTATTTATGTGTTTTCTATGGCTGCTTTTCTGTTACCATGGCAGAGTTAAAGCACTGTTACAGAGACCATGTGGCCCACAAAACCCAGAATATTTACTATCTAATCCTTTACAAGGCCTATACATCTGCCAGCCCCTGCTTCAGATAATTGATTTGAGATCTTTCCTTTTTCTAATATAAATATTTTACTGCTATATCTTTCTCTCTAAGCACTGCTTTATTTGCAACCTATAAATTTTAGTATGTTGTGTCTTTATTTTCTTTCAACTCAAAATATTTTCTAATCCACCATGGCACTTTCTCTTTGTCATTTGTTTACTGTAAAATGTCCACATATTTGGAGATTTTCTGGATATCTTTCTGTTATTGATTTTTCACCATGGCACTTTCTCTTTGTCATTTGTTTACTGTAAAATGTCCACATATTTGGAGATTTTCCGGATATCTTTCTGTTATTGATTTTTCTTTTTTTTTTTTTCCTTTTTGTCTTTTTTACTGACTGGTAACGGCATCGCAACCCTCGGCGTTGCACTTCTTTTTTTTTTTTCCTTTTTGTCTTTTTTACTGACTGGTAACGGGATCGCAACCCTCGGCATTGTGCCCACACCGTGCTCAGCCAGTGAGCGGGAACCGGTCTCCACATGGGATCCGAACCCTCGGCGGGAGCACCGCCACACTCCCAAGCGGCACACTCTCCAGTGTGCCACCGGGCCAGCCCTGTTATTGATTTTTCTAACATAATTCTATTTTGTGTTCAGAGAGTGTATTTCATACGATAATTCTCTTTAATTTTTACGATGCATGGCGGGAGCACCGCCACACTCCCAAGCGGCACACTCTCCAGTGCGCCACCGGGCCGGCCCTGTTATTGATTTTTCTAACATAATTCTATTTTGTGTTCAGAGAGTGTATTTCATAAGATAATTCTCTTTAATTTGTTACGATGCGTTTTATGGTCTATTTGGTAAGTGTGCCATGTGTATTTGAATCAGCTTTTGAAGCACTGTTGTTGGGCATGTACATATTTAGGGTTGCCATGTCGTTTGGGTGAATTGATGCCTTTATCATAGGTATTGCCCCTCTTTATTCCTGGTATTACTTTCATCCAAAATCTCCTTTGTCGGATATTGGTATAGCCACTACAGCTTTCTTTCGATTAGTGTTTGCATGCCATATTTTTTTCATCCTTTTACCTTTCTTTCCAAGACAACTTTTGGAACACTTTAATCAATAGAATGGAAGTACATGAATGAATTATAAAATAAAACCAATGCATCAATGAGTAAAATCTAACACAAAAGTATCCAGGCTTCTGATGAGAATAGAATCAGATGGAGGAAGTCAAAGAGTGGAGGAAGGATGCATATGAGGAAAAAAGAACCCTGGGACTGAATTTTCAAGACAGTCTCAGGTGATGTCTTTAACTTGCAGATACCCAAACCCCTGATCAGTGGTTTGAGACAGGCATGACATTTGATCACGGTAGGTATATGCTGTGTCTGGAATGGGGAAGAGGTTCAGAATCCTGTAGAGACTGTAGACACCCAACTCTATGATAATGAGGTGGAAGGTAAGAGGATACCAGAGCTCTAAGGAGACTCTCTGCTCTTCTGAGCCTGTCACTGACCACACAGCAGCAGGGAATGATGAAAAATTTCCCAAGTTGCTAGTTTAATGAAAGAGCTGGAGTACTATGGGAGAGGCTCCATGGAAAACATCTATTTGGCCTGAAGGAAATAAACATTCAAGTACTGGAATAACTATGGTGCCATGCTCAAAAGCTGGTGGTGGAAAGTTCTCTCTCATTGACTTTTAGAAGACAACCTTTCTTCACAGAGAGGCCTAGAAAGTTCTATTCGTCTTGGTCTTTTCCTGTTTAGTCTTATATTTTGAAGCATCTCTGGGTTTACTGCTAAGATTGCTTCAATCATCAGCTGCAGGTATGGTTTCATAATGGTGCCATGCAGACTTATTAAAAACTGGAAATCTCTCAAATGATTCACTTGAAAAAGTCTTTAAATAAATGACAGCATCAGTACCCATCCATTCCATCCAATAATTTTAGATCTTTAAAATATCTATTCTACAGATGAAAAAATGGCAAGGCCTAACCAAATCCAGCCAAAGTGACAGATCTAATAGGCTCCAGGCTATGTCTAAGAGAAGCTGGAAACATAGATGATGTTTTCTTCACACCGTTATCTCTCCTGAGGTCCAACAATTCCTTGATGGAGAGCAGTGAGGGCAAGAGGCACAAATAGCACCTGATCTGTTTGGGTAACACCTGCTTCAGCAGCCTCCAGAATAGCCATAGCCTTGCCAGGATGATGCACAGACCTGCCTAGGTGCACGGTGGGCATGAGGGCCTGTGCAGCCAAACCGTTTGGGTCAGACGTGTACTTCATGAACTACCTCAGTTTCAGCAGGAGCCTCAGCCTTGGCCTATGGGTGCAGCCACCACAGCAGCCCCGAGGTCAAAGCCACTGCTGATGGCTTCCCCAGGCCCCACTCATCCTTTTGCTTGTAGACCATCTCTGCTTTTATATTAACAGTGGGTTTCTTACAAATACCATATAGTTCAGTCTTGATTTTTATACCTAATCTGGAAATCTGTCTTACGGTTGATATTTTCAGACCATTTACATTTGATGTAATTGTTGATATGGCTGTATTGAAATCTACCATCTTGCAGGTTTTTTTATGTTTGTTCTATTTCTTCTGTTTTACTTTTCCTGTCTTTTCTGTCTTCATTCATATTAATTATTTTTATGATTCCATTTTATCTCCACTATTGGCTTCTTCTTTATACATGTAAAATTTTTTTAGTGTTCACCTTAGAATTTACACTATACATTTTAATTAATCATGGTCTACTATTAAATAATATTGTATCACTTTACAGAAGTGTCATAATTTGCTTTTTACCAAGTCACAACAGCTCTGGGAGAAAAATTATGATCTAAAATATTAGTGTCTCAATGACTTCTCAAATATGCAACTGGGTGGTATTGTTAACATGTATCAACTCATCACGAGCCAAAGAAAATCTTTTTACATCATTTGCCTTGTTTTTCAATTGACTATTGATTTTACTCCCAGTGTCCTCAACTCTCTGAACAACTGGTCTCACTGAAAGGCAAGTTTATTTTCTCTAGGAACATTTCTTTGGCTGCAGCAATCAAACATAATTTAATGAATTCATCAATTGTAAATGGCTCTTTTCACCTGGCCAGTAAATTAGCCATTTGGAAACTCATTTTGGTTGCAGCTTCATTTTATTTTTTTATTTTTATGAGAAAATTCTGCTGTGATGAGATATCCCATTCTTAAGTTTCTAATTTTTCTGTCACTTTCCTGTGAGTTGGGAACATTGTGATGAGTGCTTAATCTAGTTATGTCAATGAATATTGTATTCCTTTAGTGTGTCTATAATGTCTTTGCATAATAAACATAACACTTTACCATTTATTCTACAAAAAATAAAAATAAAATAAAATATTAGTGTCTCGATTCATAGCTGTGCTGGTAAGATCACTTCAGACTTCTTTGTTTATTATTCTATCAGCAAAATGTCTGTAGGAAAAATGTGGGAAACTTCACACATAAATGCAGTCAAATGGTTGGAAAAGGAAGGGTTATCATCATTGGTAATATTCATATATCTTTAAATTTCACCAACATGACATCTGAAAAAATAATTATTTCTTTTGTTTTTGAACAGATATTGCTGCTGTGGAAGAATGGTTAGTAAGGATCACTTTACATCATGGATTAAATATTTATGCTACTGAGGGAACCCTATTAGATACTGCTCGAGGTAAGTGCTAGCAGATAAAAGTGTATTTGTACAACAAATTTTGACATGTACCATATGTCGGACTCTGTGCTAAGTCCTAGAGATAAACAAATAAATACAAGATGATCATGACCCTTGAGGGTCTTACAATCTGATGGGGCAGACAAAGAATTAAATACTCATATGTATGGGTTGTTGTTAATAGAGGTCTGCAAAGAGTGTTATAGAAATACGGAAATACATCTTTTGTTGTAGCTGTGTTGGGAGTCATTATAAACAATGGCTTTATAAAGTTAGTTTTTGCATCTTAGATGCAGCTTAGTTAAATATTATTCATTGTATCACAGTCTTCTTTATGTGGACCACTAGTAAAAATTTTTTCCCAGTCTTGGTAAGAATGGTTTTGTTTTTTTCAAATTAAAAATTAGTTGTTAAGCTTATGAACACCAAGCGGTATAACTGATTAGGCTTCTCTTTCTCAATTTTCTAATAGAAAATTTATAATACAAGTTTTGAATCACCTAAAGCACTGCAGTATAAATTTTTTTTAAAAAAATTATCAGCCCAGGGCCGGCCCGGTGGCGCACTGGATAGTGCGCCGCTTGGGAAGCGCGGCGGCGCTCCCGCCGAGGGTTCGGATCCCACATACAGACCGGTTCCCGCTCACTGGCTGAGCGAGGCGCGGGAGCAACACCGAGGGTTGTGATCCCATTGCCGGTCCCCGGTCTGGTACGGGGGCAACACTGAGGGTTGCGATCCGTTGCCGGACACGGAAAAAGACAAAAGACAAAAAAAAAAAAAAAATTATCAGCCCTGGATCTTCTGTTTATCTTCACTTTCCTTGCCTTCCTTTTTTCCTTTATTGTATTAGTCCCACTTCAATAGGATGCTGTGTAGAATGCAGAATAAACATAAATAAATATTACATTTTATGAAGAGAATCACCTGGGAGCTTTTTAAAAAGTAATGATATCTCAACCCCACTGTACACCAGTTAAAATCTCATCTGTACAAGTAGAGTTAGGCATCTGCACTTTTAGAAAGTCATCCCAGATGATTCTAATGTACAGTGACGTGTGTGAACTGCCCGGGAGAAATACAGGTCGCACATGTGCCCAAGAGATGTTTACAAGCCTATTTAATGCAGTATTATTTGCAATAAGAAAAAACTGGAAACAACCCAAATGTCCATAGTAGAGGAAAAGACTGGCACATGCTGGTATGTTCTGTTAAAATGAAGGAAATAGACCCATGTGTATAACCAAGAACAGAACTCAAAAACATTGATTGAGCAGTCAAGTTGCAGAACAGAGGAGGAGAGTATTTATCTAAAATCCAGAAAACACAGAAAGCAATGCTATGTAGTCTTCATGCATATTTGTACACATATTTTATAGTAAAGATATAAAAACATGGACTAGAAATATACACAACAATTTCATGCATTTGAGGGGGACTTGGGAATGAGACTACGGAGTAAAGCAGAGGTATATCTTCAATCATATCTATATTGTTTTATTTCTTTAGTCAAAATTAAAATATCTGAAACAAAAATGACAAAATATTGTACTTTCTCATTTTTTTCATAGTTTACAAAATTTTAAAAAATAGCGAGCCAAGTATTTAATAGTAATTGCAGTACTGGCTTTGGGATTCTGATATTTTGATATCCTATGCTACTTTTATGTACTAAAATACCAATATAAAATTATTTCAATTTTTTTAAAAGCCTGAAATCTGAATCATTTACATATTAAGATGTGCCCAAAATATTATATACTGCATAAAAGCTTTAACTTACATTTGCTTAGTTCGTACAGAGGTGTGGCAGCAAAGAGCTTCACAAATTAGCAGATCTTAGATGGATCCAAATGCAAAAATGAGATTGATCTGTTTGAGGAACTAACAGGAGGCCTGCATTGCTAATGCATCATAATTGACAGAGTGGTATATAATGACTTTGGAGAGGCTGAAGGAATCATGGGAAAAAATGTGGACTTATACTTTACCTGGGGGGGTCGATACCATGATCATGAGGGTGGTTTTCTTAGGGCGAGGCTTATCCATTGCACTCTGGATGTCCTGACCCCTGCAATTTCCTCAAATGTGGGAAACTGATGGCACTATCTGCGGCAGTGGGGGACTGCACTGCACTCACCCTGATTGAAAAAAAAAGTACAGATTTTATTGTAATTACAGTCCAAAGCCATTGGGGTGTTCTAAGCAGGAGAGTAATAAATTCTGATTTATCCTTTATAAAAAGAACACTTTGGCTGTTGTTTAGAGAACCGACTCTTGGGGGAGGATGACTCTAATGGAATAAAGGAGATCGGTAGCAGCTGTTGCAATGGTCCACCCAGGAGATGGTCTGGAGCACTCGGGCTGTGGTATTAGTAGTGGAGGTGATGAGAAATAAGAGCCTTCAGGATACATTTTGGAAGTGGAGCTGAAATACCTTCTCGGTGGACTAGGGATACGGAAAACAGAAGTATCAAGGATGAATCCTAGATTTTGACTCAAGCAGTCAAGTATGGTATCATTTACTGAAATGCTGAAGACATGGGGAGAAAACATCAGGAAGTGGGAATCAAGGGTTAAGGTTAGGGTGACAGATAGAAAACTTTATTCATTTTTTTAAAAGAAAAACTTCAGACAAATTCAATGTAACAGCGTTTAACTGAGCAAAGAGTAATTCATGAATGGGCATTCCCCAGAACGAGAACAGGTTGAGAGAGACTACACAGCTGCCACGTATTCAGATAACATTTATGGACAGAAAAAAGGAATGGGAGGTACAGAAAACAGAAGCGAGGTACAGAAACAGCTGGACTGGTTACAGCTGGGCGTTTGCCTTATTTGAACCTGCTTTGAACAGCTGACTGCCTGTGATTAGCTGACACTCAGCCACTTATTACAAGAGTAGGTTACAGTCTGTCTACACGTCACGTTAGGTTATGGTTCACTACGTCTGAAGAAAACTTTAGGCCAAACTTAATTTATCACACGGCTAAACTCAAAAGGGATGTTTAAAGATCTCATTTCTACTTCTGTGTATCCAATCCATGCCCCTAACCACCTGTCCATTTTCTGTCTGCTCCACTTTACTAAAACTGCTGTTAATCACAGTGACCAGTGACCTTCATATTGGTCACTTTTTTGTTTCTTTCTTAGCTTCTTGGTAGCAGTCAAAACTTTTAATCACTCCTTCATTCTTAAAACATTTAAAACACAGTAACTGACTTTAGGGATCGTGTGCATAAGTGAAAGGGCATTGTCAATTCAGTGCAGCCATGGCCCAGATGTAAGCTCAAATCTTGTTCTCTAAGATCTGGGTGTGAATGACCTGCAAACACATGCTACACCCTGAAAAGAGAGCTGCCTTGCCCTAAATGACTTACTGCTGAATTAGTTTAGTTATAAATTGTGTCTCTTTCCCTTCTCAGCTGTCCGTGTGTTACACTAGGTCAATCCAGATTGAAACTTAGCTCCTTTCTTGCTTTGCACAAAGTGAAAAAAAAAATCGCGTGAAGTCTTCAGATGTTATTGAAAGTTTCGGGAGACAGAGGAGATTTACATGGTAGAATGTAAACAGCTAAAGAATCGATTATTAGATATTTCTGTTCTTAAAAGTCCTTTGACTATTTTTGAAATTCAGCAGTATTCTTTCAAATTGCCCTGGCTTACTTTTTGTACTCTTTCCTCTTTTTTCTTCAAAAGAAAAAAAAAATGCTGCCATTTTTTATGTATGAAAATTTGACTTTATCTGGCTCCAATCCTTTGCATATCCATGAGTAGTATTTTAAGTTTTAAAATTTGAGAAGCCTTGTCTGATTAAGTTCTCTCAAAAGGACCATTATCTACCCTAGTCTGGTGAGGAAGAGTATAGTTGTCTTCTTCTAGTTATTGAAGCACCTGGGAGGAAAGCCTCACTCATTCTAGAGGTCCATGGAAGGCTTCCCAGAGAGGGTGACATCCAAATCAAGACCTGAGAAAAAGGGTTGAGAGAAAAACAGACATTTGAAAAGGCCCATGAACTAGGGCTTAAAATGGGAGGGCAGTTCTGGAAAAGCCGAAGAATCAAAAAGACATCAGATCCAGGAAGGCCTTGTTGACCATATTTGCCACTTGCTGCTATTCTGCCTGTGCTGGGGTGAAAATGTCTCACCTGCGATTGCTTTGTCCTGTTAGTCCCACCCCCAGCTTCTTTCTGTCTTCCAGAAATCTCTCTAAATGTTGACCATATTTGCCACTTGCTGCTATTCTGCCTGTGCTGGGGTGAAAATGTCTCACCTGTGATTGCTTTGTCCTGTTAGTCCCACCCCCAGCTTCTTTCTGTCTTCCAGAAATCTCTCTAAATCTCTTGGCCACTAATGATAAGTCTTAGTCTCACTCTCTCGGTCTCTTGGCCACTTTTCCTGTTCTCCATTGCTACTCTGGATATATTCTAATTTTTGAATATCTACTGCTGTTTTCATGAGATTGGGGAAGAGAACAAAAGTAAATGTGTGGACTCCTGCAGCGGAAGTTGTTCTCTAAATGATAAATGTACATATCCTGTGATCTAGCAATTCCATATCTAGGGATAGGTCCTACGACGAATGGTACTTACCAAATGTGGCCAAAGCAATATCTCTCATCCCATGTGCTCTTTTTCAACATGACCTTGCTAGGCCCCCATCAAAGGGAATTTACGCTTCATTCTTTCTACTGTGGAAAATAAGAACTGACCTATTTTTAACTGATGAAGAGTGAGGTAATACACCCGTTTTTGAACTATAAAACAGCTCCTTTACATAGTTCCTTTAAAACCTTTAAGGGAAAGTAGTAATGTTCTATTTTCAAGTGCTGCCACAATTGAAAGTAACACCTAAATTTGATTTCCACAGAACCCATTCTTCAGTGGACTCTTGGGGTTGTAATGCCAGAAAGTGAGGTCAGTAAATTATATGCGCATGTGATAGATCTCAAAGTGACAAAATGCCCCTGTGCCAATGATGTAGCATTACTTGGCTTCATTTTGAATACAACACTTGATGGTAAGTTTATGGCTTTATTGAATGTTGGAAGTGATGTTTTGTGTTTTATAACAGTGATGTTTAACAAGAAGTACAAACTAAATGCACAGACAGTGGAGTAAAAATGTTTCTTAAAATACCTAAGAATTTACTGTTCATCCCTCAACCTTGTCTACTTATAAGTGTGATATACTAAGTATATTTGTTTGCTATGATTTTTGCCATGTTAATAGTGACTTTAGTGTCTTTGCTGATTTTGTTGATCCTCTGTCCTCCATTAATACGTTACTTCCTCCCAGAGATGATTCTTTGTGTTTCTTGTCTGTCTGCTATTCCTGCCATGTATAAATAGATATTGCTGTTCCTAAGGTAACACATTATTTTATTTATTATGTATGCATTTTCCCATTACTATTGTAATATTTAATAGCACCTGAATAAGAAAAAAAAAAAAAAAACCACGAAGTTTCTCTATACTCTCATTCACAACACTTCTGACACCAAATGTATGGATTTTCTACACCAAGCAATTTTCCAGTACTCTGCAGACACCAAGTGGGTGTTGTATGATTTAATTTCATTCTGGCACTAGCTACCTGGAGTTGGCACAGACCCCCAACAGGCTAAGGGCTCAGTCTCACAAGACTGCCCCACACTTCAGATGCCAGTCACAAATCCCAGGTTGTGACCTGTACTTCTAACCAACAGGCTACAAATTGGGGTTCCCACAACCCCTTGCTTGTGTTCAATAATTTGCTAGAAGAAATCAGTAGAATTTGTGGTGTGTCATCAGCAAACTTGCCCATACCACTAATTTTTTTCTCTGAATGGTCTCTTAACTTTCTTACAATAAAGAGTAGCCTCGCTATCCCCAGATAACATTCTTTTCCCCACAGTCCTCTCACAGGTCACATATCTCAAAGCCCAAGATTGGGGTTGTTGTTCGTGCTCCTTAGGGCCACTACTTAAAAATTACTTCTGTCCTCTCCTTCAAAACTCCCACTCCTTTGCATTCAGACTGTAGCTCCCTGTAACTCTTCTTGGCTGCCAGCTGCTATGGGTCAAATGTGTCCCCCAAAAGTTCACGTGTTAGAAACACAATCCCCATTGTAACAGTGTTAAGAGGATGAGAAATCCAATTATGGTATTTGAAAGGGGGGGCCTTTAAGAAATGATTAGATCATGAAGATTGTGCTCTCATGAGTGGATTAAACCATTCATAGAGTAATGAGTTGTTATGGGTATGACTGGTGGCTTTATAAGGAGAGCACACGAGAGAGCTCTTGCCATCCTGGCCAGGTGATTGCCTGCGTTGCCACAGGACCTTTAGAGAGCTCCCGCCTAGAGGCCCTCATGAGCAGATGTGTCCCCAGCCTCTAAAACTGTAAGAAATAAATTTCATTTCTTGATAAATTATCCAGTTTCAAGTATTCTAAGTGACAGAAAATGGACTAATACACCAGCCTATGGTGACCTCCCCATCACTCACACTCATTCATTGATGAGTTTAGCCCCTGAATCTCTGCCTTTCTGTCCACCTTGATTTTTGTCACTATTTTCAGTTACTTCACTATCCAAACAGATGACCAGCGCAATACCCAGTTTTAAGGCTTCCTCTCCTCCAATGATCTTTTCCCTGTCTTATGCCTATGGTCATATTCTTGACCTCATAATCTCTAATAATGTCATTATCTCAAAAATCTTCACTACAGGCATCTGTCTACCACCTCCTATTCTCTTGGTCTACTTTAGTACTCACATGTCAGCATTTCTTTATCTCACTGAGACTTTGATCTGTTGTCCCTGTCACTTTTTTCACTTCCTCTTTCCTCACCGTAATTTTCATAGTCCATCCTTATAACTTCCTTGTCCTTCTCTTTTTTCCTCGCTTGCACAACCCCAACTCTAGTTAAAACCACCTCTGCTCCTGCACTGTAGGAGCAGAATATTGCTAGAAAAAAATTGCATGCTAGTCTCACTTTAAAATTCCTCTGACTGGTCTCACTTTAAATTCATGTCACAAATCTCAAGTGGGCACTCAGCACTGCCTAGAAATCCTATCACTCTTCCTTGGTATATTTATTTTCCTGCTCTACAAGATAACCTTATCACACCTCTTCCCACTCCTCAAACAGTCTCTATCACCTGCTTTCCCGTCTCACTTTCAATTGTGCCTTTATCTAATACTTCACAGAGAAAATTAAGATTGATAACAAGGAACTCCTAATCGTTGCACTTGCAAATCTGCTGTCCTACAAAAAGCATTGGTACTTGCATGCTTTGCCTTTCTGCCTTTCACCTTGTAGGAAGTGTCTCTGCTGCTATCAATGGCCACTCCCAACCCCTTGTGTTCTGGATCCCATTCTTTGCAGCCATCTCAAGATCCTCGCTCCTGCATCTATTCTACAATTCTCGCCATTTCTCTTGCATCATCGCGTTCTCTCTCCTTGCTGGATCATATTCATTAGCATGCAGATGCACCCTAATATCCCCCATCTGAAACAAAACCTTCAAGTATCTTACTTTACTCTCAGCCCTTTTCTCTGTACTCCTTCAAAGCAAAATTGATGGAAAGAATTGAGGGTAGGTGGCGCTATGTTTTCACTTCCCATTATCTTCATTCCACTGTAAGTCAGACTTTTGTTCTGACCGTTCTACTAAAACGGTTCTTCTCAAGACAACCCAGTCTCCATACTGCCAATTCCGACAGCCAATTCTTTATCCTCAATCTACTTTCCCTCCCAGCAGCATTTAACACAGTTGACCACTTGCTCCTGAAAACAGGTTCTGCTCTTGGCTTTCTTGATGTCACCTTTGATTGCTTTGTCTCTTACCTCATTGGTCATTCCTTAATTTTCTAGGCTGGCTCCTTTTTGATGTGACCCCTAAATGCTCATGAACCTAGGGTTTTGTCTTTGACTCTCCTTCCTTCTGTCACCACAGTCTTTCTCCTGAAGACTTACTCCAATCTCATGATGGTAATGCCACCTTCAGGCTCTTGCTGGTGCCGACTGCTCCTCCAAGCTCAGACTGTTCTTATGTTCAATTGTCTGTTTTACATTTCCTCTCGCTTTCTAAAGGGCATCTCAAATATAGCAAGTCTAATCTAGAACTGTTGATTCACCTCCCTCTAAAATCTGTTTCTTTCTAGCATTCCTCATCCCAATTACTCAACACTAAAACCTAGAACACATTCTCAACTGTTCTTTCTCCCAACATTCCAGAGTGGTGCTATCTCCAGAGTCTATCGCCTGTGTGATGACTTCTCTCCTCTGCTAAAATTTTGTCAAGTCAACGTTGTTTTTCTACCAGACTAATTCACAGCCTCTTAAGTGGCCTACCTGTTTCTATTCTTGCCCCAATGTAGCCCACTTCCTATACAGCCACTAGAGCGATCTTCTCAAGTACAAACCAGATCACATTATTTCCCTGCTTCAAACACTCCAGTGGTTTTCCTTTGCCACTAGGGTAAAAGACAATCATCTTCTGTAACTCTGGGATATAATTATGGACATTTTGTCTTAGAGAGTGTCCTCTAACTTGATTTCAATCTAAAAATATTAACCAGTATAAAGCATTTATTTTGCTGCTTATTTATCCACTAAATATTTCTAAACTTTGCAGGTGTCTGGTCTCATGCTATCATGCTGGACACCTATAATAATTCCCACTTAGACTATCCCACTGTCATCTGTAAAATTAGACAATTCTTCCAAAGGTGAAGCTTGTTTTAGCATTCCTCTTCCTGGGAAAAGTAGATAATAATAACACTTCCTTCTATGTTTTTCCCTACATAGAAAAGAGCTGGAAAGTAAGACACACACTTCACAATATGATTCATCCTACAGTCCTCTTTTGGACACAGAGTACTGGATACACATTAGATTGTCAAGTGTCTTTAGCACTTCAGAACTTCAGATTAACACTCCAGATTTAAAACACAAAAGACTCTCAACATTCCTAGCTATGGCCAAGGAAAGGTGGGATCAGGGAACAAAATGCTTTCAGTATTTGCAATATGTTTAGTCTTCTTTTAAGAGGTTCTTATGGGGATTAGCAAACATTTATTTTTTAAATCACAAGTATTAAAGTAAATCATAGTCTCTGCCCTCTTGGAGTTGACATTCTAATTTTCTTCTTTGGGGTTCTTTTTTTGTCGACTAAAATTGTAATCCTGAAATAGGAACATCTTGATGTTTAAAGGATATTGTCAGGGAAGAAAAAATTTCTTCTGCCCTCTTATGTTCATTGAATGAAAACTGCAAATTAAACTAACAAAAGATAGATTAACAGATGATTTAAAAGCAAATGATTTTTATTAATATTTACGTGCATGGGAGTTCACAGAAAAGAAGTGAAACTCAAGTGGTTAAACTTGGGAGCTTATATACCATTTTAACAAAGAAAGGGGCTTGGGCTTCAAGGGATAATAAATTGTGAGGAAGTGACTAGGAATTATAAGGGGGAACTAATGAAAGATAAGGGTTATTTTAATAAGGTCTGTTTATGCAACTTTGTCTCAGTGTCTACTCTTCATTTCCAGTGATAAAAGTTCTCTTCTTTTCCATACACAAGGGGAAATTTGTGCCCTGCTTTTAGGCAGATAAAGAGAGGGTGGCACCTGCATCTGTTGGTTCTCAATTGCCTTCAGCTCAAAATAATCCTTACGCCAAAATTGCATATTTTGGGGTCACATATTCAGATCCCTTTTACAATAAAACAAAATACTTAATAATTAAGTTCAGCTTGGAAGATATTTTAACAGGATAAATTAGTACATTAAGAAGATTTGGTTTAAAGCCATATTATTCCCAGAGGTAACTATTCTAAGAGTCGATCCAATGGTTGGCTAAAATCCTGTGGTGTAACCTGAAGTTACATCATCTTTCCAATGCTTGAAGAAGTGGAATTCAAACCGAGGGTAGGGCAGTTGAGGCAGGAAAGGAGAATGGGTTGGAAGATGGAGCAGATTCAGCCTCTTGCCCCCAAAGGCCTGGAAACATAGAACTGAGTGACTACCCTACTAAAGTTGACTATACTTAATCTTCCTTTTCTTTCATGGTAGGTGTTTACATTGGCCTAAGCTTTTCTGGATTTTGGCATTATAGTGATACCACATGGTATAACTTGACAGAAACTATCTATTCCCAACTTCGAGAAGGTAATTCCTCTAACAGTGTCTTTCTTCATCTTCAGCACTTTGCTTATATCAACAGTTGAACAATATTTATGACATGTCTTTGCTTTAAGGAGCTCACTTTTTTCTTTCCTTTTAATCATGCTATTTTTTCCTTTAGAACACACAGGACTTTCAGTGGTGGATATGGTTTTAACAAATCACTTCTTAGTTATCCTCACCACTTTGGGTCTTTTTGTAAGTGGAGATCTTCGTTATCCATCAACCCAAGACTTAATGGTATGTAAATTGCTTTGTGGTTAATAGTTAACCTTAAATATCTTCTGGGACATAAAAGTAAATATTTGGTATTTGAATTATATATGGTAGGTCTTCGAATTAAAATGCTTCTTCCTTTTACAAAATGTAAAAGCATAATACTGCAACTTTTTCCTTTGCTTTATAGTGTTGAATAGGTAATTTTGAAATGGTGCTAATTTTATGGCTGTGCAAATTTACAGTAAGTCTTAAATACATACATGTAGAAAAGACTTTATCTACCTGTCCATTGGTTTACTTATAGCTGTATTTCTTCCCCAAATGTTTTTAAAAAAAACTTATAAAGCTAAATGTAGTATTTCAAAGTAACATAAATTAAAAGTCAGTGTGGGGGCTGAGAGAAGGGGAATATATGTTTAGGTAAAGATGGACAATATGCATACCATGAAATTCTTAAGCATGTTAATAAATACTTCCACAACAGAGATAAGACCAGTAATAAAGATTTTGAAGCAGGAGGAGAAAAGATAATGGGAAGTAAAGAAGGGGCAGTTGTACTGGTTGAGAAGCAGATACTTCTTATATGCAGCAATTATTCTCTTTCTCCAGCTATGTGAATATTCACAGCCTTCTCTCCTTCCTCACCATCTCTGAGGAAGTACCATTTATGGCTCAGACAATGAATAGATCTGGCTTTTTATGTGCTTATCATGTAATTGCTAAAACAGTAAATCCAAGAAGCCCGCAAGGCTACAATGGCTTAAATAGAAAGAGCAAAGAAGTAGACATGGGACGTATGTCATGAGTCTTGATCTCTGACTGCCCCGGACTGGGCAGGGGAAAGAGAGTGGCAAAGAAGAGATGAGAGGCGAGGGGTGGGCTTTCCTAAACCCAAGTGGGTGGCAGACTTACTACCTTCGTGAGCACTTCTTAACTGCTCCACTTAAATCACTGAAAGGTGTGGTTTGTATCTCAAATTCTTTCTAGAATTACATTAACGTATAACTAAACTAATAAAACAGTGAAACGAGGCAAAGACTGAAGGGCAAATTTCCAGGATATTGTGTAAACTATGTCAGAGGCTGGTTTTAGTGTCTGACCATCCTAACTGCTTGGATAGAAAAAACATAATTTCCTTTGGTATAATTTAAATTGCTATGTTTTGTTATGCCTTCTGATATGCAAGCAAAAATTAAAGTTTCTTTTTTTCTTCTAGCTTTCAAGACAAGACTTTTGTGGTTTTGAAAGGGTAAGAAGCTTTAAATTTCCAAGGGCTGGTTAGAAGATATGTGTTTACTTGGTGACTGAAGAGATGAGATGCAAGGCAGTAATTCATAATATCGACTACCCCTGTTACTGTAATATTATTTACAGTTTGAGCTAAAAAAAAAAAAATTGTTTCCAGCAACCAAGAAGAAATGATCTCCTCTTCTGTTTCAAAGGCAGAAGTGCTCCTCCTTATTTCAGAGGCCACTGCCACCCCTTCTCATATGCTCTGTCCAGGCTGCTATGATTGTTCAGGCTGCATTTTGCAGGAGGGCACCCAGCTGAAGGGAGTGGGCATGGGAATCTGGCTAACACTTTACCCCCTGCCCATCTACCCTGGTGTAGATCTGTGTCTACCTGGAGAAAGGGGCACTTTTTCTAATTTATACAAAAATGCCATATAATCTAGCCACAGCTCTGCTTCTGGCCTTTTTGGGGAATTTGTCCCATCAGTTATCTCCCCTCTCTATTACAAAGTCAGGTTTTGTGATTCAATGAGGTTCCCATCAACATATAGGTGTACTTCGATTTGAAAACCACAAATGAAATTATGAGTATTCCTACCTTTTTGCCATGTCCCTTCCCCATTCTGTTCTCCTACAGTCCACGTTCACACTGTCTACGAGGAAGGAGCACTTATTTCTCAGGAAGTAAATAGAACTGACTTACTGTGATACCAATTGGAGGAAAAATGAAGCAGAGAACTGGGAAAGCCAGATGGGCAAAGTTGATTTACATTAGAAAGAACAGAGGGACCTCACTAAATTATATCATTCAAGAATGAAGGTTGTAGTGGATTGAATTATGTCCCCCCAAAACTCACTGAAGCTTGAATCGTGTCCCCAAGTTTCATATATTAGAAGCTTTGGGGCCGGCCCGGTGGCGCACTGCTACAGTGCACCGCTTGGGAGTGCGGCAGCGCTCCCGCCGAGGGGTCGGATCCCACATACAGACCGGCTGCCCACCGGCCGAGCGGGGCGCCGGCG
>NW_007730836.1:44654-48776 GCF_000696425.1 Galeopterus variegatus | reverse complement strand
ACGAAAAAAGACAAAAGGAAAAAAAAAAAAAAAAGAAGCTTAATCCCCACTGTAACTGTTGAGGGGGGGAAATCCTATCATGGTAATTGAAAGGTGGAGCATTGAAGAGGTGACTAGACTGCAGGACCATGCTGGAGGGAATGGATTAAAATAGTGCTCAGGGGCATGGTTTGGAGAGCTTTAAAAGGAGAGTGAATGAGGAAGTTGTCTTCTTGCTCTCTCTCTGCTTCCACTGTCTTGCAATGTGAGACCCCTGAGTCACTGTCACCCCCACCAGATGGACTTTGGATTTCCCAGCCTCAGAAACTGTAAGCAATAAATTTTGGTTTCATTATAAATCACCCAGTTCTGCATATTTTATTATAAGCGATAGAAAGTGGACTAATACACAGTATTGCCACAATTCAAGGTACTCCAAAAACCATAGCCAAGCCCTCCCTTCAAACCACATCTAAAGTAGCCCAGCATCCTGAGAGAATATTATTAGAATCAGAATATATACTAGAGTTGCTGGTGAAGAAAGCAACAACTGAATAAGAACAACAAAATTTAGTTAATAAAATCATTTGACAAATATCAAATGAGCACCTAAATCTATGGCACTGGATATTAGCAAGAAAAAAAGTCAGTCAGTGCTCAGAAGGAGTTTCAAGTACAACATAAAAATACTTCATGGGACTAAGTACTAAAATTGCAATTAAAAAATAGAATAAATTGAAGGGTAGAATAGCCACTGTTTAAATGCAGATTAGTGGCATGAAAGATCAAGACAAATTTCTCAAACCATCTAAAGGAGGTAACTAGAAATCATGAGATCAGTAATGAGCCTTTGAGGAGAGATCCAGCTCTAATAGACGAGCAATAGAATTTTCAGAAGGAATAAAAAAGCAACAGACAGAAGAGAAGCAATAATAAAGAAAATTACACTGAGATTAAGAAAGATCCAAAACTATATATTGAGGTTCACTAAATTTCTGGGAGAGTTGAAAAAAAAATGTACATGTAAGCATATCCTAGTAATATTCCTGAATTTGAAGGTTGAGGGGAAAATAGTACAAGTTTCCTAACGAAAGCAATATATACCTCGCCGGTGTGAGATTTAACTTACACAACAGCAGAAGCTTGATGAGAGTGAAACCAACACCTACAGACTGTGAAGACAAAAGAACCAAAGTCCAGAATTCCTACTTCCAGCCAACAGATTATTATTCTTTCATATAAAGAAAGAATTTAGAGTGTATGATTCAGTTATCCCAACTAAAGAAAATACGAAAGAACTTTAACAAAATAAATGAATGAGAACAGATTTCAATAAGTGGAAAAAGAGGAGAGGAAACAGTCATGAGCAATGTTTGGCTGTTTCTCTCATTTTAGCTGATGTGTATGTGTTTTCTGTCTATCTGTATAATTCGAAATGGATTACTAAATAATGGATTACTTTTTTTTTTTTTTNCACTGAGGGTTGCGATCCGTTGCCGGTTACGAAAAAAGACAAAAGGAAAAAAAAAAAAAAAAAGAAGCTTAATCCCCACTGTAACTGTTGAGGGTGGGAAATCCTATCATGGTAATTGAAAGGTGGAGCATTGAAGAGGTGACTAGACTGCAGGACCATGCTGGAGGGAATGGATTAAAATAGTGCTCAGGGGCATGGTTTGGAGAGCTTTAAAAGGAGAGTGAATGAGGAAGTTGTCTTCTTGCTCTCTCTCTGCTTCCACTGTCTTGCAATGTGAGACCCCTGAGTCACTGTCACCCCCACCAGATGGACTTTGGATTTCCCAGCCTCAGAAACTGTAAGCAATAAATTTTGGTTTCATTATAAATCACCCAGTTCTGCATATTTTATTATAAGCGATAGAAAGTGGACTAATACAAGGGTGAAGAGAAGAAAATTTTCACAGGTAAAGGTATTGGGCGAGTTTACCCCCCCCCCCGAGACCTGCCTGTTAAGGAACGGGATGCCCGAAGCAGTGATGAGAATGACGGTGTAAGTTCTAGGCTCTACGAGAGCAGGAACCTTGTCTGTGCTGTTCACTGCAGGATCGCAGTGTCTAGAGTGGTGCCTGACACAAGGTAGGCACTTAGTAAATATTTCTTTAAAGAATGGAATTGGTGTAAAAAATAAGTTATAAATTTTGTGTTTAATCATTGGGTGGAACCAATACTCTAGACAATAAAACAAGGAGGAATGGAGATAATTTTCAGAGGACAATATAGTATTTTAAGATCTTTGGGAGGAGAATTAATATGGGGAATAATTTTAGAATTTGTTAGAAAAATGAAGATTTCAACATATATGTTAAGAATTAGAGGGTATTACCAAAAAAGAAAAAAATATATAAATTTAAAGCTTCCAAACCGCTGGAGAATCATTCATCAGATCCACAAAAAGCAAGAAAGGAAAAGAAGAGATGTGAAGATAAAAGAGCAGAAAACAAACTAGAAAGTAAGATGGTAGAATAAAATCCAAATATATCAGCAATTACAATTAATGGAAACAAATATTATAGTAAAGTAAAGAAAATCTAGCTATATGCCAACTACAAAAGTACACCAAAAACAGAATCAAACAAAGAGTAAAATAAAGGCATGAAAGAGATGGACACCTGAGCTTCGTTCGTACCCTTCACCTCCCACTAGCTTCCATCTGCAATCTACCTGCCTGTTAAGTCAAAAGGCTACTGGAGCTGCTAGACAGCTGGACTCACCTGAAGCCCACTTTGAGGAATCCCACTGAGGAGACCTGGAGAGTATTTCCTCTCATGGGTTATGTCAGGACAATGTGCTTAGCAACACAGAGTGGCAGATAGAGGACTGGAAGGTGCAGGATCTTGGAGAGAGCTTGGCTTGCAGAGCTCCAGGAACTCCCAGGGAAGGTTTCTCTCAGCCTTGGGAGTATAGCTAAGAGTAAGGCTGGAGAAAAGCCTGCTGGGAGGGCTGCATTCTCACTGTGCCAGAGATGGGCAGATTAAAGGACATCTGGGAGTAGAGAAGCCTCTTCTGGTCCCGAGGTGAGGAAATGGCAGCCCAGAGGCATAGAGAGAGACAACTTTGCCTTCTGTCATTACAGTATTGCCACAATTCAAGGTACTCCAAAAACCATAGCCAAGCCCTCCCTTCAAACCACATCTAAAGTAGCCCAGCATCCTGAGAGAATATTATTAGAATCAGAATATATACTAGAGTTGCTGGTGAAGAAAGCAACAACTGAATAAGAACAACAAAATTTAGTTAATAAAATCATTTGACAAATATCAAATGAGCACCTAAATCTATGGCACTGGATATTAGCAAGAAAAAAAGTCAGTCAGTGCTCAGAAGGAGTTTCAAGTACAACATAAAAATACTTCATGGGACTAAGTACTAAAATTGCAATTAAAAAATAGAATAAATTGAAGGGTAGAATAGCCACTGTTTAAATGCAGATTAGTGGCATGAAAGATAAGACAAATTTCTCAAACCATCTAAGGGAGGTAACTAGAAATCATGAGGGCATGAACCTTTGAGGAGAGATCCAGCTCTAATAGATGAGCAATAGAATTTTCAGAAGGAATAAAAAAGCAACAGACAGAAGAGAAGCAATAATAAAGAAAATTACACTGAGATTAAGAAAGATCCAAAGCTATATATTGAGGTTCACTAAATTTTTGGGGAGAGTTGAAAAAAAATGTACATGTAAGCATATCCTAGTAATATTCCTGAATTTGAAGGTTAAGGGGAAAATAGTACAAGTTTCCTAACGAAAGCAATATATACCTCGCTGGTGTGAGATTTAACTTACACAACAGCAGAAACTTGATGAGAGTGAAACCAACACCTACAGACTGTGAAGACAAAAGAACCAAAGTCCAGAATTCCTACTTCCAGCCAACAGATTATTATTCTTTCATATAAAGAAAGAATTTAGAGTGTATGATTCAGTTATCCCAACTAAAGAAAATACGAAAGAACTTTAACAAAATAAATGAATGAGAACAGATTTCAATAAGTGGAAAAAGAGGAGAGGAAACAGTCATGAGCAATGTTTGGCTGTTTCTCTCATTTTAGCTGATGTGTATGTGTTTTCTGTCTATCTGTATAATTCGAAATGGATTACTAAATAATGGATTACTTTTTTTTTTTTTT
>NW_007730836.1:43051-44255 GCF_000696425.1 Galeopterus variegatus | reverse complement strand
GGGAGCGCCACTGTGCTTCCCAAGCGGCGCACTATTGCAGTGCGCCACTGGGCCGGCCCTAAATAAGAATTCTTGAAACAGAAATGTTTTAGTCAATTCAGGCTGCTGTAACAAAATTACCATACATCGGGTGCTCATAAGGAACACAAATTTATTTGTCACGGTTCTGGAACCTGGGAAGCCTAAAATCAAGGAGCAGGAAAACTCAGAGTCTGGTGAGGGCTGGCTTCCTGCTTCCAGCATAGCCATCTTTTCACTGTGATCTCACATAGCAGAAGGGGTGGGGGATCTCTCTGTGGTCTCTTTTAGAAGGGCACTAATCCCATTCATCATATCACCCCCAGATCAAATAAGGGCACTAATCCCATTCACTGAATCATCTCCCAAAGGCCCACTTCCAAATACCATCACAATGGGGATTAGGTTTCAACATAAGAATTTGGAATGGGGGGGACATAAACATTAAGTTTCTCACAAGAAAGAACATGTTCCAAAGGAAATGAGAATTTTCAACATCTAAAAATTACTATTTTCAAATAGGTAATACATTCCCATAGTTAAAAGCCCCCCAAATTATATAAAATTATAATATATATATATATATATATATATATATATATATATATATGCACACAGATATATACAAGAGTTCTTTTAGATTTACTTATACATATATTTTCATTAATATCACTCGTGCTTACATAGACAGGAAATTATAGAAAAAATATTTTGATAAAAGTATACAAGACACTTTTTCATAATGGTCATAGAAGTGACAATCTGTGTAGAATGACTTTTTACTCCTAATTATTAGCATGTCTGTTTTTTCACGCATTGTTTTCTGGACCAGCAGTTCTCTAAAGAGTGCTCCACTATTATCTTCATTATTTTCTTCCAGGTCTCTGACAATAATTCTGCAATTTTATAATAATTTCATTCTGGCATTTTCTGATTCTCACTGAAGGTTTTTAAACAAAAACTTGGATTCATGATTCTTTCTCAAGTGTTCCTGAAATAGTTTTGTTTATATAAACATACAGGATTTGCCTTCACCTAGTAAAGCCTCCAGGAAAATATCCAAGTTACTCTGTGAGGTTATTTTTTAACTGACCATGTTCATGAGTCTTCAAGCAATGTCAAGTACTCATGACTCTGCCTAGCCAACAGCATTTTTATGATTCAGCCTAATTTTAGATAAAATATA
>NW_007730836.1:22287-42995 GCF_000696425.1 Galeopterus variegatus | reverse complement strand
TATATATATATATATATATATATATGCACACTGAGCAGTTTCACTTCCACCTCTGTAAATACTCACCCTGCTTTCCCCTGTCACTTACAGGTAATCATTTTTATTATTTTAGATCTTTTCAGTGTTTTAAATGTAAATTCAAACAATTATGAATATATATTATTCTCCTCACTTTCTTACACTATATTCTACATATACTACATAGCATTCCCCTCTCCTTTCTTACACTATAAAGTATTCTCCACACTTTCTTACACGATATACTAAGTATACTACATACATACCTTACTAATCCATGTTAGTACACGGAGAATGGCCTCTTTTTTTTCTTTTCTTTTTCCCTTGTTACTTTTTTACAGCTGCAAGTATTCCACTGTGTGAACTTACCAGAGCTTATTTAATCTGCTCCTTATCAATCAATGCTTGGGTAATTTTCCAGTCGTTTGCAATTACAAACAATGCTGCCATTAATCATTTTGTACCTAGCAATTTTGTGTCCATGTATATTGGTAAAAAACATTCCTAGAACTTGGATTGAGGTTAAGGGGTAAATGCTTACACAACATTAAAAGAAAATCACAAATTTCCTTTCATTGAGGCTTTTACCATTTGCAAGGGTATTATAATAAGTCCTATTGAACTAAAATATCTCAACAAAACTAAGGGATTGTTGATAATAATGAGAGAGAGGAGGGAAAAAGGGTTCCAGAGATAGAGAGGTATTGGGGCTGGGGAGGGGAAGAAAGGTGAAAAATTAAATTATTCTTAAGGACATAGGAGTTTACCTCTTTTGTGACAACTGAAGGAAAGGTGTAAAGAATAAGATATATGTGGCTGTTTGGGCAGGTAATTGAAGGAGTTAATACTTGATGATTTACTCATTCATTTATTCACCTATTCAACAAATATTCATTGAGCACTTCCTATATTCTATGCTTGTTCAGACAAAGGAGATTCCATAGTTAACAAGACAAAGCTCTTACTCTCATGTAGCTTAACATTCTATTGAAGGAGTTAGACCATAAAAAAGTACACAAACAAATACGTAGTATGGTTTTGGACAGTAATAAGTACTTGTTGAAATTAAAGCAGGATTAGAGAAATAGACAATGAAGGGAAGAAAATGTTCTATTTTAAGTAAGGTGATTATAGTAGGCCTCTCCAAGGAGGCAAAATTTAAGCAGAAAGTTGAATGACTTGAAGGAGAGATTTTGACAAAGCATGTCCAGACAGAGGTAATAATAAGTAAAATAAAAGCCCTAAATTTGGAATTTGGCACAAGGCCAAATCTGTTTGTTATCCACCAAAATCTGTTTAGTGGAAATAGCAAGTACTTTTGGTCACTTTGTTAAGGATAAAATTCAAACTTTTGTGACACATACAAAATCCATCACGGTCAGAGACTTTTTATTTCTTCAGCCTAGGTGTGCCTGCTCCTCACCTCAAGCCTTCCTTTCCAGCCAACTACTCAACTTCCCTGAATGTGCCAACATTTCTCATAACTCAATTTCTTTGCATGACATGTTTTTATCTTCTTAGCATGTCCCTCCTACTCCCTCTATTTCACTTAGAGAATTTCTACTCATTCTTCAGGAGTCCCTGCCTGACTACCAAATGCACCTCCAGTGTGATCTCAAAGCTCTCACCATGAATTTTTATTTATCAACCTATTGTGTCTGTTGAGCCACCTGACTAGCCTCAAAAGACTTTAGGTTCCAGATCAAGGGCTATCTTATTTACTATGGTATCCTAATAAGTTACCACACTGCCTTGCACATAGGCAGTCTCAATATTTGTTGAATCAATGAGTGAGTGAGTCTGCTGTTTGTCTGATGGGGACTCCCTTGCAGGTGACTTGATGTTTTTCTCTTGCTGTTTTTAGAATTTTTATCTGTCTTTGACTTTTGGCAATTTGACCATAATGTGTCTCAGGGAGGACATTTTTTGGTTAAATCTGTTTGGAGGTCTTTTAGCCTCTTGGATCTGGGAGATCTCTCCTAATATTTGGCAATTTATTTTGGCTCTTATTTCATTAAATAGGCTTTAAATGCCTTTTCATTTGTCTTCCCTTTCCAATGCACCCATAATATGGATGTTTGTACACTTGAGGTTATCTGATAGATCTTGTGGGCTTTCTTCATTTTTAAAAATTCTTTTGGCTCTTATTTCATTAAATAGGCTTTAAATGCCTTTTCATTTGTCTTCCCTTTCCAATACACCCATAATATGGATGTTTGTACACTTGAGGTTATCTGATAGATCTTGTGGGCTTTCTTCATTTTTAAAAATTCTTTATTTATTTATTTATTTATTTTTGGTCCAACTGGGTTAGTTAAATATCCTGTGTTCAAGTTCAGAAAGTCTTTCTTCCACTTGTTCTAGCCTGTTGCTTAAGCTATCAGTTGGATTTTTTATTTTGTTGAAGGAATTCTTCAGTTACAGGATTTCTGGTTGGTTCTTTTTTATGATATCTATCTCTTTGTCAAATTTCTCATTCAAGTCCTGCATTTTTTTTTCTGACTTCATTGTGATTTCTGTTTTTTCTTGTATCATGTTGAGTTTCATTTGGATTTCCTCTTCAGGCATTTTACCAAAAACAAGGAGTTGCTATACTTATATTGGATAACCTTAAACCAAAAGCTATTAAAAAAAAGGATATTATATAATGATAAAGGGACCAATGCAGCAAGAAAATATAATAATAATAAATATATATGACTCAACATCAGAGCACCCAGATATATAAAGCATATGTTATTGGATCTGAAGGAAGAGATAGATCTTAATACAATAATAGTTGAGGAATTCAACACCCCTGTCTCAGCATTACATAGATCATCTAGACAAAAAAATTAGCAGGTAAATACTGGATATAAACAGCACTTGAAACCAAACAGACTTGATAAACATTTACAGGACATTTCATCCAACAACTGCAGAATGTACATTCTTCTCAACAGCACATGGATTATTCTCCAGGATGACCACATGTTAGGCCACAAATTGAGTGTAAATGAATTCAAAAAGATTGAAATAATATCAAGTATTTTTACCGACCACAACAGAATAAAACTGGAAATCAAGAACAAGCAAAACCTTGGAAACTATAGAAATACATGGAAATTGAACAACATGCTCCTGAATGACCAATGGGTCAAAGAAAAAACAAAGAAGGAAATCAAAAAATTCCTTGAAACAACTGAAAAAACAAGCACAACAAACCAAAACCTATGGGATACTGTGAAAGCAGTACTAACAGGGAAGATTATTGCAATAAGTACCTACATTTAAAAAGTTGAAAGATCCTAAATAAACAACCAAACATTACACCTCAAGGAGCTAGAAAAACAAGAATGATCCAATCCCAGAATTAGTAGACAGAAAGAAATAATAAAAATCAGAGCAGAACTAAATGAAATAGAGACAAAAAAAAAGAAAAGATCAATGAAACAAAGAGTTGATTTTCTGAGAAGATAAACAAAATTGACAGACCATTAGCTAGACTAACCAAGAAAAGAGAGAAGACACAGATATCAAAAATCGGAAATGAAAAAGAGACATTGCAACTGATTCCACAGAAATACAAAGAATCATTATGGAATATTATCAACAACTATATGCTAACAAATTTGAAAATATAGAGGAGGTGGATAAATTTTTGGACACATAGAACTGACCAAGAATGAACTAGGAAGAAATAGAAAACCAAAACAGACCAATAATGAGCAATGAGATTGGATCAGTAATCAACAGTCACCCAACAAAGAAAAGCCCAAGACTATATTGCTTCACTGCTAAATTCTACCAAACTTTTAAAGAAGATTTAATACCAATTCTTCTCAAACTGTTCCAAAAATTAAAGCAGGGAGTATTCTCCCAAATTCATCTATGAGGCCAGCTTCACCCTGATACCAAAATCAGACAAAGACACAACAAAAAAAGCTACAGGCCAATATCCTTGATGAACTTAGATGCAAAAATTCTCAATAAAGTACTAGCAAACAGTACCCAACAGCACATCAAAAAGATTACACACCATGATCAAATGGAATTTATCCCAGGGATGCAAGGATGGTTCAACATGCACAAATCAGTAAATGTGATACACTGCATCAACAAAATGAAAGATAAAAAACCACATGATTGCCTCAATAGATGCAGAAAAAGTATTTGATAAAATTCAACATCCCTTCATGATAAGAACTCTCAATAAGTTAGGTACAGAAGGAAAGTATCTCAACACAATAAAAGCCCAATACAACAAACCAACAGCTAACATCATCCTGAACAGAGAAAAGTGGAAAGCTTCTCCTCTAAGATCAGGAAGAAGATAAGGATGCTCTCTCTCACCACTTCTATTTAACATACTTCTGGAAGTTCTAGTCAGAGCAATTAAGCAAGAGAAAGGAATAAAGGGCATCCAAATTGGAAAAGAGGAACTTGAATTGTCCCTGTTTGCAGATGATATGATCTTATATATAGAAATTAAACACTACACCAAAAACGACTTAGAGTTGATAAGCAAAATCAGTAAAGTTGCAGGATATAAAATCAATCTACGAAAGTCAATAGCACTTCTGTACACCAACTAGCAGAAAAATAAATCAAGAAAGCAATCTCATTTATAATAACTACCAAAAAAATAAAATATCTAGGAATAAATCTAACCAAGGAGGTGAAAGATCTCTACAATGAAAACTACAAAATGCCAATGAAAGAAAATAAAGACACCAAAAAGAAAAAAAAATGGAAAGACATTTCATGCTCATGTATTAGTAGAATTAATGTTGTGGAAATGTCCATACTACCCAAAGCAATCTACAGATTCAGTGTAATCTCTATCAGAAAATCAATGACATTCCTCACAGAAATAGAAAAAGCAATCCTAAGAGTCATCTGGAACAACAAAAGACCCTGAATAACCAAAGAAATCCTGAGGGAAAAAAAATAAAGCTGGAGGCTTTACACTACCTGAGTTCAAATTATACTACAAAGCTATAGTAACCAAAACAGCATGGTATTGGCATAAAAGCAGACACTTGAACCAATGGAACAGAATAGAAAACTCAGAAATAAGCCCACATATTTATAGCCAACTGATCTTTGACAAAGGTGCTACAAACATTCATTGGGGAAAGGACAGCCTCTTCAATAAATGGTGCTTGAAAAACTGGATATCCATGAGTAGAAGAATGAAACTCAACCCCTATCTCTCACCATACACAAGAGTCAACTCAACACAGATTAAAGACTTAAATGTAAGACCTGAAACTATAAAACTTCTGGGATAAATTGCAGGGAAAATGCTCCAAGACATAGGTCTAGGCAAAGATTCTATGAATAAGACCTTAAAAGCACAGGTGACAAGAGTAAAAGTAAACAAGTGGGATTTTATCAAACTACAAAGCTGCTGCACAGGAAAGGAAACAACCAACAGAGCAAAGAGAACCTACATAATGGGAAAAAAATAGTTGCAAACTATGCATCCAGCAAGGGGCTAATATCCAAAATGTGCAAGGAATTCAACTCAATAATAAAAAAAGTAAACATCCAATTGAAAAATATGCAAGGGAGTTGAATAGACATCTGTCAAAAGAAGATATACAAATGGCCAACTGGTGTGTGAAAAAGCGCTCAATATCACTAATCAGGGAAATGCAAAACAAAACCACATTGAGATATCATCTCACCCCAATTAGGATGGCTATTATCAAAAAAAGAATAACAAATGCTGGTGAAGATGTGGAGAAAGAGGAACCCTCATACATTGTTGGTGGGATTGTAAATTAGTACAGCCATTTTGGAAAACTGTATGGAGGTTCCTCAAACAACTACAGGTAGAACCAGCATATGACCCAGCAATCCCACTGTTGGGTACATACCCAAAGGAATGGAAAGCATCATGTCAAAGGGATACCTGCACTCCCATGTTTATCACAGCTCTATTCACAATAGCCATGATATGGAACCAACGTAAATGTCCATGGACAGATGATTGGGTAAAGAAAATGTGGTACATGTACACAGTGGAACACTACTTAGCCATAAAAAAGAATGAAACTCTGCCATTTGCAGCAACATGGATGAACTTGGAGAAAATTATGTTAAGTGAAATAAGCCAGGCACAGAAGGAGAAATACCGCATGTTCTCACTCATACGTAGGAGCTAAGAAAGAGAACAAAACAAAAGCAATAAACAAATAAATAAATAATAATAACAATACATTGAACTGTTAAATAGAGAGGAAATAATTATGGTTACTAAAGGCTAGAAGGGGGTGAGGAGAGAGGGTAAGGTGAGAGACTTGTTAATGGACACAATATTACAGTGAAATAGGAAAAACGAGTCCTATTGGTGTACAGTTGACCCAGGAATCTATAATTAACAATGATTTACTGCACGTTACCATAGGACTGGAACAGAAGTGATCAAATGTGCACATAACAAAGAAATTATTTGGTACCAGCCAACCGCCAAAAACAATACACACACACATATTCACACATACACGCACACACACACACACACAAAGAATGGATCATTACATATCATATACATATATGGTGTACTCCATAAATATGTATAATCAGTAAGTTTTAATTAAAACATTTTTTTTCAATAAATTTTTTAAAAAATAAATTTTGTTTGTTTAGCAGTTTTATCAAGTTATATTTCACACAGGGTAACTTTCACCCATTTAAAATGTACGACTCAGGGGCCTTGAGTATATTCACAAATTTGTGTAACCATCACCACAATCAATTTTAGAATATTTAAAAGGCTTTTATACACAGATTGTACCGATTTGATCCCTAGTTTATAAAAATGTAAGAAGGTCTTCCTACATCTCAACAATAATTTGAAAGTCAGAATCTTCCTATAACAAAACCATCTCAAAATCTTGCCTTTAATTAATATCCAACATATACAATCTCAGTTTCTTTGAAACCCCTTTCTTATGATGGATTTTCAAAACCTTTTTCCTATTGCTTCTTGCTGCTGTCAGGCCTCTGTGAAGGCTCCCTAGGCCCAGCTGCAGCGAATGAGGAATAAAAGATAAACATGTGACCCGTGGTAACCGTGATGCAAGGCTAATGACTTCTGGTAGTTTCAGAACGTTCATAGACAAGGGCATCTTCCATTGACATGTGCTTACTCATGTGCAGTGTCTTTCCTTTTTATTCCTTTTTTGTGTATTGTTCGAAATGTACATTCTTGTTTATTGTCCTCATTCTACAACTTTTTATCTGCATACATTTTTCCTCTCTTTATTTGCCTCACATCCCTGAACTATCAAACTTGGAGAATTTAAAGTTTTTTCTATTTTATATCTTGTCTACATATTGCCTAAGTGATATTTTTGTCTATTAGGTTGACTACATCAAAGGAAAACTATGGAATAATGAAAGATGTTTTGCTAACAGAGAACACTTTGAAGGTAAATTTTGGTTAAAGATATATTAACAGGCTTTTATCAATATAGATAACATATACAGATTAAATAAAATGACAAAGTAAAAATGTAAAGATAGGTTTTTTGGTATAAGCTTATGGCCTAAAACAGAGATATCTGAGACAATAGGCACACCTGCTATAAGTGCAAAAATTGTATTCAAGTATTCGTTGTATTCATTGATGATACATCACTTCTATTATTTTTTATGAAGACTATTTTATTAGAACTAACCCTTCTAGTTTTAGAAATATAGATGCTTCTCATTAATTTCTGTGCCTTTATATTTATAGTTGATTATGTCAGTATCATCTTTGACAGAAACAGGACCCTAAGTGAGGTATGATATTGAATATTTTAAAAGGTAAGAAATTTTACTGTATATGATTTCATGGGTTTTTTACTAACATAAAAAATGGCAGTTTTATGGACTGAAAGGTTTGGCAACCACTCTTTGCTCCCTATGATGTCTCAACTTGGGTTTAATGGTAGTTACCTAATCATGTTAAATATGAACCTGCACAATGATTCTGGACCTACACAGTGATTCTCTTTCTGGTATGGATTGAAAATAATGCATACCAGAAAGAAATGTTTTGCAGTGTTTTATGGACTCACTGTCCAGAAGGGAGGCACAGACATTAAAGATTTAAAAATATAACTTGTGGTCATTCAGGACAGCACAATGGTTCATTAGTCCATGATCCTATGAGAACTCATTACAACTTATATTTTTTCCAAAACAGCATTAGCTTTTCCTTTCTCTTTTTGCAGGCAAGCTCTTGCTTTTATAGTAAAGAACCATTTCTTCAGTGGTCACCTTGCTTACATTATAATTCAAAAGGAGTAAAAAATATTCCTCCAAGTGTAATAACATTTCTTGTTGACCAAGAGCATGGTACTGGAGTCTACCTCTTATTTAACCAGGTAGGCCTTATATCCCAGAGGTGATTGCTCTCGACACTGTAATAATGAAAATTTACCTTACTAAAAGTTATTTCCAAGATCTTGTTATCTTTGGCAATAGAACCCAATAAAATTGGCTACAGCAAAATTATTTAAAATTAACAATATAATTTGACACTTTAGAGATTTCTTGCCTCTGATTGCGATTCAGTTTGCTGAAAATGGAAAACCTGATGCTATTTGCATAGTGATTTCGCCATGCTAATTCTCCAGGAGAATAAAAGCTGAGTTTTTTCTACATAAATTTAAGCTTTCATAACGTGGTTAGTTACAATGAACAAAAAATGGAGCTAATTGCCACAGATTTATATTTTCTATTCTAAAGGTCTTTAACCCTAGCTGTGAATTAGAAATATTCTTAGAGCCATTAAAATATATACAAGTTCAGCCCCTACCTTAAAGATTTTCGGGAAGGGAAATACCTTTTTTCTCTACTCTCTTATGTTAAGTGACTGGGGCCCTGCAAATTAAACTGACAAAAGACATATTGATAGGAGAAAAGAAAATGTTTATTTATGTGTGCAGTGTGCTTATATGTGGTCAAAACTCAGTGATGCATAACCGAAAGGGATCGTTAGAATTTGGAAGTTATATACCATCTTAATAGGTAAAGAGGAAGGGGGAAAAGGCACTTATGGGAAAACAAATGACTTTTTTCAAAATATGAATGAGTTTTCAGGAGAGCAAACAGGAGATAAGAATGTCTATACAAGTACAAGTGGATTTTCATTTCCTTCAGGGTCAAAAACCTTCCCTGAAGAAGAGATATGGGGTAGATTTTATTTGCATTCTCCCTTCTGAGAGAACATATGCCCTGGAGAGGAATTGATAACAGCCTCATTTTCCAGAAGTTGCTAAAAAATAAAGGAAGTTCTGAGAAGGCCTTTTTCCTGCATCTGTTGAATCTTAAAGGTCTTCAGTTTAAAATTATCTTGATACCAAAGTGGCAAATTTTGGGGTGTCATATTCTTATCCCCCTCAAGATCATGATCCAATGGAATGGAGGTATGGTTTTAGCATCCACGCATTTTCATGCTAGTTATGAGCGTGGGCATTGTAGTCTGTCTGCTGATTTCAGTAATGACTCTAATGATTTGAGTAGTAACTAAATCTTCCTGTGTTGTTTATTATAGAACCTTGGACAAATTGTTTCATCTCCCAAACTTCACTTTCAGCATCTATAGAATGGGTGTGTTGGTTGGGGGGGGGGGGGGGCAGGAAGAATAGAGATATCAATGATTGCTAATCCTTCTAGCTCTGTGCTGCTTATGGGTTTGTCCCTGTCTTAATCAAAATCCAAGTAACAGGAAAATCTAAAAATGGGTGTGTTGGTGGGGGGGGGGGGGTGCAGGTAGAATAGAGATATCAATGATTGCTAATCCTTCTAGCTCTGTGCTGCTTATGGGTTTGTCCCTGTCTTAATCAAAATCCAAGTAACAGGAAAATCTAAAAATTCTAATGTGGACTAATAATAATGGAAACATTCTCATGACTTGTTCATGCTTTGTTTATCTAGATCCAGAAAATTGCCACGGCCTTTGTGTGTATTCTAAAAAATAACAGACTAAGCGAACTACCAAAATTTCCACCTTTCCAGTTTCCTTCATCATTCTCTTCTCCTGTTGGAATGGTATTTCACCCCCGAAGCCACTTTCTCTATGCTTATGGCAATCAGGTGTGTACACGTGACATTTTACACTCAGTATGGGGTAGATTATCTGCTTACTGTATGCTGAGTGGTTGTCCATAAAGAACAGAGCTGCTCTGATGACCAAGGAGATAGAAGTGGAAGGGTAGACAATGAATATTGACTATTTATAGTGCGCTAAGCTTAGCTTCTATTGTCAGTTTTTACCTTTGAGCTAGTTCACTGGCTGATAAAAATGAGCCATGGGTACACCAGAGTTGTCTTGAATTTTGCCAATTACAATAAATTTCTTTCCAATTCTGAATGACCTAGATTTTGCCATTAACCCATTAAAAGTGTGTTTGTATCTAGTGTTTCCAGCATTTCACATTTGGCTTTCTCTATTTGACTTTGTCTAAGCTTGACTTTCTGGCTCTGTTGTTCCTTAAGCTCCTTCTGGTAGCATTTTCCATCCTCTGGCCACACTTTTTAGTCAGTTCTGTATCAGTAGCCTGAAAGCTTGGTAAAGGTGTAGCTATACCACCTATGGGGCCTTAGGCAGGTTAAAAGTAAGGAGCACAAAATATGAAACATTAAGTAAACTTCAGAAGTAAGAAAGCACTGCAATGACTTCCAATGAAAGCTACTAATGTTTCTCAGGGGTGTTTCTCAAACATCCCTATTCTATGCAAAATTTAGAGATTTGTAAAGGTGATACACTAAATGTTTTAGTTTTAGTTTTGCACTAAATGTTTAAAACTTCTCATTTCTCTTTGACCCTTGAATTTTTGTTACTCATATATGAGGAACAAAATTTCCATTCTGTGGTGCCCAGGTTGCTTCACACATACAACAGGCAATCATCTAAATAAACTTCCTGAGCATGCATTTCTCCTAGTCTCCATCTCATGTTTTTCTTCTCTGAACCTCTCCAACTGTAGTAGAACTCTATAACTTGATTTAACCCATTTTTTGCCAAAGTGGCTGCTTCATTGACTTCTGTTCTGGAATTCCTAGGGCCCATGGATTGGAAACTAATGGTGGTGCAAGGAGTTATTGTACTTGAATTTAATGGTTGAAAATGTGTAGATCTGAAATTTTGCCAGCATGCTATATGTCTCAAAAGTTTTCATTTTTGTGTGTTTTGATGGTGCACAATAAATAATCAGAATTGAAATTAAAGGGCCTTATAAAGTGTCCTCCAAAACTAAGCTAAGAAATGGTACCAATAGTCGAACATGAGGAGTTTAGGAAGGCTGAGGAATTGGAACAACTCGTATGGGAACAGATAAACAATAACTACAACTGATGTGAGTCTAATAGAGCTTATAAAATGGCCCTGTTAAGTGAGAACATAAACTATAACGAGAATCATATTATGTATTTTGGAGGTGGAGTAGGTCTATAAAACAAAATCTAAGATAATTCTGTCATTTGGATGCTCAGGGGATAGGAGTAAATGATGCTGGTGCGCTATCCTCTTGGGCTTGTGGTCTCTATTTAACTTCAGTGTTCATCCTGCATTTTTATGACTACTTCAGGTATTTGGGATGAATGCAAGACATGTAGAAACCTTATTCCTTGTGTTCAGTGCTTGAATGTGGCCAACAAGGGCTGGGTTTTGTGTAGAAGAAAAATTTGGGCATAGACTGTATATATTGATACTTATACCTTTTTAACATATCAGGTAAGTATTCTTTAACAATAACCCTTTGGATGCTGTGATGGTTTCTGGCAGACATTGTTAAAGATAAGCACTTATCTGCTGACAATGGAGTGACACTTGTGATTGCTTATGGCAAATCAACACACAAAAATCAGTTCTGTTCCTATGCACTAAAATTGAACAATCTGAAAAAACAATTAAGAAAACAATTCCATTTACAATAGCAGTAAAGAATAAAATAAATATCAAAAAGAATAAAATATGTAGGAATAAATCTAACCAAGGAGGTGGAAAACTTATATACTGAAAACTACAAAACATTGCTGAAAAAATTAAAGACATTAAAGAAATTAAAATAAATGGAAAGACATCTTATATTCATAGATTAGAAGATTTAATATTACTAAGATGTCAGTACCACCCAAAATGATCTACAGATAAAATGCAATCCCTATCAAAATGCCAATGGCATTTTTTTGGCAGGAAAAAAAATAATCATCCTAAAATTCATGTGGAATCTCAAGGGACTTGGAATAGCCAAAACAATTTTGAAAAGGAAGAATAATGTTGGAGGACTGACACTTCCTGATTTCAAAAAATATTACAAAGCATGATTTGATAGTAATTTTGATTTGATCAACATATGTCAACATTGAATCCCCCAAAAATGTATAATCAATTATGATTCAATAAAAAAATTTTTTTTATCAACATATGTCAACATTGAATCCCCCAAAAATGTATAATCAATTATGATTCAATAAAAAAAATTTTTTTTAAAGTCCCCTTGTTTTTTTGGCAGGTGGAGGGGGAAAAAACATTGCAAATACACCAGAGCATTCTGTTCTTAACAAGATTGGCCCTGAGGAGAAACTACTTAACCAGAGACTAACTTGCTGGGGTTTTTATCAGAGACTAACTGACCCAGGGGAAGTAAAACACCCAACTTCAGTCCCTCTAGCCATCTTGTCCCACCAAAGGAGGGAAAAACTGAGAAGCATGTGTAAAGTTCATAGTTCAGAGGTACAGCCTAACTAAAAAACTGAGACCTACTCATAGGACTATAGAACATTTCCTTTCCCCCCACACTGTACCACAACATTACTAAAAGCCTATTCACAGCAGTTCAATTTACCCAGTACATTATATGTGGGTTTAAAGAAAAAAATCACAAGACATACTAAAAGGCAAAAACACAGTTTGAAGAGACAGAGCAAGCATCAGAACCAGACTCACATACGGTAGAGATGTTGGAATTATCAGACCAGGAACTTAAAACAGCTATGATTAAGAGGTGAAGAGCTATAAAGGATAAAATAGGCAGCATGCAAGAATAGATGGGAAATGTAAGCAGAGAGAAGGAAATCCTAAGAAAGAACCAAAAAGGGAACAAAAACACCATACCAGAAATGAAGAATGCCCTTCCTGGGCTTCTTGGTAGACTTGACATGGCCAAAGAAAGAATATCTGTGCTTGAGGATATCTGGGTTGAAACTGTCAAAAACTGAAAAGCAAAGAGAATAAAGACTGAAAAAGAAAGAACAGAATATTCCTGAACTGTGAGACAACTACAAAAGGTTTAATTACTTGTAATGAGATACCAGAAGGAGAAGAAAAAGAGAAAAGAATAGCAGAAATGTTTGAAACAGTATCAGCCACCAAATCTAAGATCCAGGAAGGTCAGAAAACACAGAGCAAAAAAAAAAAAAAAAAAAAAAAAAAAAAAAAAAAAAAAAAAAAAAAAAAAAAAAAAAAAAAAAAAAAAAAAAAAAAAAAAAAAAAAAAAAAAAAAAAAAAAAAAAAAAAAAAAAAAAAAAAAAAAAAAAAAAAAAAAAAAAAAAAAAAAAAAAAAAAAAAAAAAAAAAAAAAAAAAAAAAAAAGCCAAAAAAAACTAATCTAGGCACATCACTTTCAAACTATAAGAAATCAGAGATAAAGAAAAAAAATCCTGAAAGAAGCCAGAGACTGGGGGGCAAGGGGGGGACAAACACACACACAAAAAAAGCTTTTCTATAAAGCAGCAAAAATAAGAATTGCACCCAATTTTTTTTCTCAGAAACCATGCAACCAAGAAGAGAGTGAACTGAAATATTTATAGTATTGAGAAAGAAAAAAACACACCCACCAAGAGTTCTATACCCTGCAAAAATATCCTTCAAAAATGAAGGAGAAATAAAGACTTTCCAGACAAGCAAAATTTGAGGAAATTTATTGCCAATATTTCTGCCTTGCAAGAAATGCTTTTTAAAAAATTCTTTTGAGATAAAGAAAATGGTAAAGGTCAGAAACTTGGCTCTACACAAAGGAAAATCACTGAAGAAAAAAATAAATGAAGGTAAAATAAAAAGTTTTTCTCTTTATTCCTAATTAATCTAATTAATAGTTCCAAATAATAATAACAATGTATTTGCATATTTATTTATCTATGTATGCTTACATATATGTGAAATGAATGACAGCAATTATACAAGGGATGGGAGGGAGAAATCAGAATTATTTTGTTTTTACAAGGTACTCACACTGTCCATGAAGCAGTATAGTGTTATTTGAAAGCAGATATGGACAGTTATAAATATATATTGTGAAACTAGCACCACTAAGAAAAGTGAAAAAAAAAGGGTATAACTAAAATGCTAATAAAGGAGAAAATGGAACCATACAAAGTACTTAATTAAAGCCACAAAAGGCAGGAAAAGAGTGGAAGACAAAAATAGGAACAAAAAATAAGGACAACAAATAGAAAACAGTCATGAATATGGTAGATATTAATCCCATTATGTTAGGGAGTAGCTTTATTAATTTCAAACAGAGCAGACTTTAGAACAAGGAAACTTATCAGGGACAATGGGGCATTAAATAATTTTAAAGGGGTCAATTCCCCAAGAAGATTTAACAATCATTAATGTGTGCCTAGCAGCAGAACGTCCAAAATACATGAGGCAAAAATGGATAGAACTGTAAGGAGAAGTAGATGAATCCACTGTTATGTTTGGAGACTTCAACACCCCTCTGTCAAAAATGAACAGATCCAGCAGGTAGAAAATCAATAAGGGCATAGGTTAACTCAACAGTGCCATCAATCAACTGAATGCAATGGACATCTCTAGACTACTTCATCCAAAAACAGCAGAATACACACATTTCTCAAACTCACATGGAACATTCACTAAGATAGATAACATTCTGGGCCAGAACACACACCTCAACAAATCTAAAAGAATAGTAATTATACAGTGTCCATTCTCAGAACACAATGGAATTAAACTAAAACTTAAAAACAGAAAGATAACCAAAATACCAAAATTTTTGGAAAATACCAAAATACTAGGAGATTAAACAAAACATTCCTAAATAACACATGAGTCAAAGACAAAATGTCAAGAGAAATTAAAAAATACTTTAGTATTTATCAGATGTGGTTTGCACACACATAGAATGTGCTTGTCTAATTATAAGTTCAGAGTTTTAGATTTTCACGTAGAAGGTGAGTGTCTAAAGCTTTACTGTTTAATCTGTGATCATGGATAGAAATAAAGCAGGTGGTACACAAAGAATGACACCGAAGTGTTTGGACTCTTCAGAAAAAGAAAATCAGTGGCCCACTGTGATTTGTCTGAGAGCATAAGAGTTGTCATAAATGCAAAGTCAGTAGGAAAAAAAATAGGTAAATGTGCGTAATAACTTCGTATAGCATACATTATACGAAGTTATACGAAAAAACAGAGAGGACACAACTAACTTATATTAGAAATGAAAGAGGAACCAGTACTACAGATCCTGTGGATATTAAAAGGATAATAAAGGAATAGTATGAACAACTATATGCCCACAAATTTGGTAACTGAGATGAAATGGACCGGTTCCTTAAAGACAAAATATGCCAAAAATCACACAAGAAGAAATAGACATTCTGAATAGATATATATGTAATAAAGAAATTGAATCAATAATTAATAATAAACTTCCAAAACAGAAAGCACCAGGCCCAGATGGGTTCACTGGTGAATTCTATGAGATATTTAAGGAAGAAATCATACCAATTCTCTACCATCCCTTTCAGAAGATAGAAACAGAGGGAATAAATTCCTAACTAATTCTGTGAGGCCAGTATCACCCTAACTCCAAAAACAGACAAAGGCATTACAAGAATTAAAACTGCAGACCAATATCTCCCATAAATGTAGACGCAAAAATCTTCAACAAAATATTAGTAAACCAAATACAATAATGTATAAAAAGAATTACATGCTATGACCAAATGGAATTTATCCCAGATATGCAAGGCTGTTTCAACATTTGAAAATCAATTAACGTAATTCATCACACCAACAAGCTAAAAAAGAGAAATAACACAATCATATCAACCAATGCAGAAAAGACTCTTGACAAAATCCAACACCCATTTATGATTAAATAAGCTCTCAGTAAACTAGAAATAGAGGAGAACTTTCTCAACTTGGTAAAGAATATCAACAAAAAATTTACAGCTAACACCATACTAAATGGTAAGAAGCTCAAAACTTTTCCACTGAGATCAGGAACAAGGCAAGGATGTCCCTTCTCACCACTGCTTTTCTACATCCTACTAGAAGTCCTAGCTAAGACAATAGGCACCCCACCCCTAAAAGCAAATAAAAGGTGTATGGATTGAGAGGGAAAAAAAATAGTCATGTTCACAAATTATGTGATTGTCTACATAGAATATCTGAAAGAATTGACAAAAAATACTTCAGAACTAGCAGCAATTATAACAGGGTTGCAGGATACGAGGTTAATACAAAAAAGTCAATTGTGAGCAGAGAGCAGAGCAAGATGGCTGCCTAGAAGATCCTACCACGCATCTCTCCCACAGAGACAGACAAAACAATGAATAAACAATGATACTTGGACAAAAATAACTACAAGAGAGTGCTGGAGCACATTTGAAGAGTAATAGAAATACTAGTGAGCACAAAACTCAGGATAGCTAGCTACACAGAGAGTGAAAGGAAACACCCAGGAGCAATGAATGAACTTCTCCCTGTGAAGGAAAGGTAAGAAAGAGGATCCCAGTAGCCCACATCCAAACTTTGGATGCCTTCCATCCTCACAACTGGGGATGCTGGCAGTCTTTACAGGCACTAAGTCCTGCTCAGGGAGCTACCTGGAGTCCATACAGTTGTGCTCCCCCAGAGGAGCCAACACTATGCCCTACCCTCTGTGACCCATGCAGCTACTGTGCCATCTTGAAACTGGAACTGCTGCTGGAGGGTCTCTTACTCCAGGGGTGAGTGACACCTTTTCATTCCGGAGACTAAGCCATCATTGAACTAACTTCCCCAAGCCAAGCTGAGAGCAGCTGTTACACCCTATCTGAAGGACTAAGCAGTGGTAGATCTGCTCCACCTATCCCTCCCTGTTGTAGCTGTGTCCCTCCCCTCAGGCTGGATCTGAAACTGCAAAGCTTCACACTCTCTCTGGGGGAATCTTTAACTACTTCTCCCAGTTGTGGCTGTGCCCATCCCTCTGGGACAGAGCTGAAGTGGCTCATTGCCCCCTGGGGAATTGCGGTCTTGTCTGAGAAGCTGCTCAGCCAACCTGAACAGCTGTGCATTCTAGGGAGGAGCTGAGTTATACCTTGTGTTCCAAGGAAAGAGAGAAGTGGCTGAGTTGAGATACTTTGCCATAGGGGCCAAACAACTCTAGTACTCTGCTTCCCTGGAGCTGAAACATTCCCCTAGAGACTGAAGTTCTCCGACATCATTTTCACAGAGTGGAGTCTGCTGTGCTGCAACATTCCCCCCAAGGCCCAAATGATGGTGTACCCCACCATTCTGGATCCTTGCTGCTGCTGCCACCTGACCTCACAGAGACTGAGATATTGCCAAGTCCTACCATCCCAGGGGCTACAATCTGCACTACATGGTGCCTCACCTGCTGAGAACCAAGACAACTGAGCTCCATTTGCTTTGGTTTGAGAATTGCAGCTATACTCTGCTCCCTGGCCCCAAATCTCCAGGTACCCATTCTTCCCCAGAATCAGACCAGTGCTGTGCTCTGCCCCCTGAGGGTCATATTTACAGCTATAACCTGGCACACAGAACCCAAGTTGCTGGTGGAAGGAGTGAGGCTCAGACTCACTGATCCTGGCACTGTGGGCAACTGACATCCATCCCTGTAACAGAGATTGAACCTGCACCCCAAGACTGCTAGAGTAGGTTCACAAGACAATGAACTTAGGAGCTCATCTTCACAGCTGCTCAAAGTACCTGCACCTGGAACCCAGCACCACTATAGCTGCTTGTATGTTGAGTCAGACCTGACACCAAGAGGAATACTATCAACAAAGTTGCCCCATTATAGGAAAAACAAGAATAGGAGGACCCAAAAAGCCCTTGCCGTCAAAGACCTTAACATCCTATGCTGCTGCCATTGCTGCCACAAACTTCTACAGCTTAAGGCACTGAGGCACCACAGTTATTGGTGACATTGATCACAGCTGAAGAACTTGTCCAGAGACTAAACCACTGTATCTATGAGGAAGCAGAATCACTAGGCCCTTTTCAACCAGCACACTGAGACCCAACTAGAGGTGAAAGATTCTGTCTATGAAAGCTACTCCATAAAGTTTGGACCAAGCAATTTTATTATCAGATGTACAGACACCAATGCAAAGACACAAGAAACATGAAAAAGCAAGAAAATATGAGACCACCAAAGGAACACAATGACAAGACCCCAAAGAAAAGGAAATAGACAAACTTCCAGAAAAGGATTTCAAAATAATGATGTTAAGAAAACTCAATGAGAATACAGATAGACAATTCAACAAAATCAAGAAAACAATTTATAATATGAATGAGAAATTTTAAAAAGAAATAGATATCATTGAGGAAAACAAAGCAGAAATCCTATAGATGAAGAATTCAGTGAACAAAATAAAAAATACAGAGTTTCAACAACAGACTAGAGCAAGCAGAAGAATGACTCTCTGAACTTGAAGATAAGTCACTTGAAATTACCCAATCAGAGAAAAACAATAAAATTTTAAAAGAATGAAGAAAGCCTATGAGAATTACGGAGTGCTATTGAGGGGGGGGGGGGACACAAAATTCGAATTATGTGCTCTCTCCCAAAGAAGAAGAGAAGAAAAAAGGCATCAAACACCAATTTTGTGAAATAGAGTTGAAAACTTTCCAAGTCTTGGGAGAGATGTGGGCAAACAGATTCAGGAAGATTAAAGGTCCCGGATAGATTCAACCTCTAAAGGTCTTCTCCGAAGCACATTATAGTCAGAATGTCAGAAGTCAGAGAAAGAGAGAGTCTAAAAATAGCAAGATAAAAGCATCAGGTTACATCTAAGGGAATCTCCATTAGACTAACAACACATTTCTCAGCTGAACCATGTCCAGCCAGGAGAAAATGGGACAATATACTCAAAGTTCTGAAAGAAAAAGTTGCTAGCCAAGAATACTATATCCAGTAAAGCCATCTTTCAGGAATGAAAAAGAAAGAAAGTCTTTCATAGATGAGCTAGAACTGAAAGACTTTATCACCATTAGACAGCCTTACAAGAAATGCCCAAGGGAGTTCTACATCTGGAAGGGAAAGGAAGATAACCGTAATCAAGAAAACATACAAAAGGATAAAATTCACTGGTAAAGCAAGTGCATGAAGGTGAAAGAAAAAGGAATCGAACCTTATCACTACAGAAAAATACCAAACTGTAATGATAAACAATAGGAGAGGAAGAAAGGAACAAAAGATATACCATACAATCAGAAAACTATTTATAAAGTGGCAAAAATAAGTCCTTACCTATCAATAATAACATTGAATGTAAATGGACTAAATTCCACAATTAAAAGATGAGTGGCTGAATGGATTATAGAACAAGAACCAACAATATGTTGCCTACAAGAAACTCACTTAACTGATAAAGACACATGCCAGCTAAAGTGAAGGGATGGCTTTACTGTAGAATCTAGCAAGCATTTTAAGAAGAATACCAATACTTCTCAAACTCTTCCAAAAAATTGATTTGTAGGAAATACTTCCAAACTCATTCTGTGATGCCAGCATTACCCTCATACCAAAACCAGAAAAAGACAAAACAAAAAAAGGAAACTACCAACCAATACCCCTGATAAATACAAATGCAAAGATCCTCAACAAAATACTAGCAAACAGAATACAGCAACACATCTAAAAGATCATACACCATGATCACGTGGGATTCATCCCATGATGCAAAGGTGGTTCAACATGGAGAAATCTATAAATGTAACATATTATATCAACAAAATGAAGAATAAAAAAAGTGGTTATTTCAATAGACACAGAAAAAGCATTTGATAAAATCCAACACCCTTTCATGCTGAAAACACTCATCAAACTAGGTATACAAGGAATGTACCTCAACACAATAAAGGCCATATACAACAAACTCACAGCTGATATTACACTGAAAGGACAAAAAATCATAGGATTTTTCTCTAAGCTCTGGAACAAGACAAAGATGCCCACTTTCCCAACTCCTATTCAACATAGTTTAGAAGTTCTAGCCTGTGCAGTAAGTCAAGAGAAAGCTATAAAGGGCATTCAAATCAGAAGGGAGGAAGTCAAACTATCCTTTTTTGAAGATGACATGATCCTATACATAGAAAACCCTAAAGACTCCACAAAAAAATTACTAGAACTAATAAATGAATTTAGTAAAGTGGCAGGATACAAAATTAACACACAAAAATCAATAGCCTTCCTATACAGCAACAATGAAATAGCCAAAGAAGAAATCAGAAAAGTAATCCCATTCACAATAGCTACCAAAAAAAAAAAAGAAATACTTAGGAGTAGGGCCAAGCCCATGGCGCACTCGGGAGAGTGCAGCGCTGGGAGTGTAGCAATGCTCCCACCGCAGGTTCAGATCCTATATAGGGATGACCAGTTCACTCACAGCGCTCACTGGCTGAGCGCAGTGCAGCCGGTCTCAAAAAGGAGAAAAAAAAAAAAAAAA
>NW_007730836.1:0-21287 GCF_000696425.1 Galeopterus variegatus | reverse complement strand
CCCGGTCCGGTACGGGTGCGACACTGAGGGTTGCGATCCGTTGCCGGACATGAAAAAAAAAGACAAAAAAAAAAATATTAGCAAACTGAATCCATTAATGTATTAAAAAGTTCATTCATTGTGATCAACTGAGATTTATCCCAGGGATGCAAAGTTGGTTCAACATACACGAATCAATAAATGTGATACATCACATCAACAGAATGAAAGACAAAACCATAAGATCATTTTGACACACACAGAAAAAGCATTTGATAAAATTCAACATTCCTCCATGATAAAAGCCCTCAACAGATTAGGCAGAGAAGGAATGTACCTCAACACAATAAAGGCCATATATGACAAACTAACAGCCAAAATCATACAGAATGGGGGAAAAGCTTAGAGGAAAGCTGAAAGCTCTTCCTCTAAGAACTGGAGCAAGACAAGGATGCTCACTCTCTCCACTCTTATTCAACATGGTACTGAAAGTCCTAGCCAGAGCAATTAAGCAAGAGAAAGAAAGAGCATCCAAGTTGGAATAAAGGAAGTCAAATTGTCCCTATCTGCAGATGACATGATCTTATATAGAGAAAATCCTAAAAGCTCCACCAAAATCTCTTAGAACTGATAAACAAATTCAGCTAAGCTGCAGGACACAAGATCAACACAAAAATCTGTAGTGTTTCTATACACCAATAATGAGCAAGATGAAAAAATAATCAAGAATGCAATCCCATGTATAACAGCTACAAAAAAAAATACCTTGGAATTAATTTAATTAAGGAGGTGAAAAATCTCTGCAAGGAACCTAAAAAACACTGATGAAAAAAATTAAGGACACATAGAAATGGAAAGACATTCCATATTTATGGATTAGAAGAATTAATATTGTGAAAATGACAATACTACTAACAGTAATCTACAGATAGATTCAACGCAGTTCCTATCAAAATACCAATAATATTCTTCAGAAATAGAAGAAAAAATCCTAAAATTCTTATGAAACCACAAAAGACCCCAATTCAATCCTGAGAAAAAGGAACAAAGCTGGAGGCATCACACTATCTGACTTCAAAATATACTACAAAGCTATAGTAACCAAAACAGCATGGTCCTAGCATAAAAACAGACACAGAGACCAATGGTACAGAGAATACAGAAATAAAGCCATGTATTTACAGCCAACTGATTTTTGATAAAGGCACCAAGAGCATACATTGGGGAAAGGAGAGCCTCTTCAATAAATGGAGCTGGGAAAACTGTATAGACAAATACAGAAGAATAAAACTAGATCTCTATCTCTCATCGTATACAAAATTGAACTCAAAATGGACTAAAGACTTAAATTTCAGATCCAAAACTATGAATCTACTAGAAGAAAACATAGGGGAAACACTTCAGGACATCAGGGTCTGCAAAGACTTTATGAAGAGGAACTCAAAAGCACAGACAACAAAAGCAAAAGTAGACAAATGAGATTATATCAAACTAAAAAGCATCTGTACAGAAAAAGAAACAATCATCAGAGTGAAGAGGCAACCTGCAGAATGAGAGAAAATAGTTGAAAACTATGCATCCAACAAGGGATTAATATCCAGAATATATGAGGAATTCTAACACCTCTATAGCAAGAAAACAAATAATTTGACCAAAAAATCAGTAAATGAGCTGAATAGACATTCCTTTTAAAAAGACATACAAATGGCCAACAGGTATATTAAAAATGCTCAACATCACTAATCATCAGAGAAATGCAAATCAAAACCATAATGAGATATCATTTCACCCCAGTTAGGATGGCTATTATCAAAAAGACAGAAAATAAGTAAGCCGGCAAGGATACAGAGAAAGGGGAACTCTTATACACTGTTGCTGAGAATGTAAACTAGTACAACCATTATAGAAAACAGCCTGGAGGTTCCTCAAAAAACTAAAAATAGAACTACCATATGATCCAGCAATCCCACTACTGGATACATATACAAAAGAAAGGAAATCAGTATATCAAAGAGATATTTGCACTCCCATGTTTATTGCAGCTCTGTTCACAATAGTCAAAATATTGAATCAACCCAAATATCCATCAACAGATGAATGGGTAAAAAATTGTGGAATATATTCACAATGGAGTACTATTCAGCCGTACAGAAGAATGAATCCAGTCATTCATGACAACATGGATGAGCTTGGAGGACATCATGTTAAGTGGAGTGAGCTAGGAACAGAAAGAGAAATACCACCTGTCCTCACTCGTATGTGGAAGCTAAGAAAGTTGCTCACATAGAAGTGAAGAATAGAATGGTGGTTACCAGAGGCTAGAAAGGGTAGGGGGAAAGGGAATAGTGAGAAGTTGGTTATAGGATACAAAAGTAAAAATAGATAGGAGGAAAGGTATCTAGTGTTCTATAGCACTGTAGGGTGACTACAATTAACAACAATTTATTGTATAATTTCAATTAGCTAGAAGAGAGAATTTTGAATGTTTCCAACCCAAAGAAATGATGAATGCTTAAGGTAATGGGAAAAAACCAGTATTTACCAGGGTATCAGAGGATGAGGGAGGGAGAGAGGGAAGGATGCATAGGCAGAGCACAGAGGATTTTTAGGGCAGCAAAACTATTCTCTATGATACTGTAATGGTGAATACATGACATGCACTTGGCAAAACCCATAGAACTGTACAATACAAAGAGGGAACCCTAATGTAGAATTAAGTTAATAATAACATATCAATATTGATTCGTAATTGTAACAAATGTGCCACAATAATGTAACATGTCAACAATAGGAGAAACCATGTATGTTGTGGGGGAGGGTATGGAAACTGTCTGTACTTCCTGCTTAATTTCTCTGTAAAACTAAAACTGCTACAAAAATAAATTTTTTTAAAAAGTCAATTACTAAAAAATAAATAAATTAATTAATTAATTAAACTAAAACTGCTACAAAAATAAATTTTTTTAAAAAGTCAATTACTAAAAAATAAATAAATAAATAAATAAATAAAATAAAAAGTCAATTACTTTTTACATACCAGCAATGAACACATGGCATTTGAAAGAAAAACATAATTCCACTTGCATTAGCAATTCCCAAAATGAAATACTTAGGTATAAATCTAACAAAATGTTTACAGAATACATATGAGGAAAATTACAGAATTTTGATGAAGGAAATCAAAAAACTAAATAAATGGAGAAATATTTCATGTTCATGGATAAGAAGACACAATAATGTCAAGATGTCAGTTCTTCTATTGATCTATAGATTCAATGCAATCCCAATTAAAATTCCAGCAAGTTATTTTGCAGATATCAACAAACTGATTTTAAACTTTATATGGAGAAGCCAAAGACCCAGAATAGACAACACAATATTTAAAAAGAATAAAGACATGACCTAACTTCAAGACATACTGTAAAGCTACAGTAATCAAGACAGTGTGGTATTGGCAAAAAAAAAAAAGTAGATAAGTAAATCAATGGAACGAAATAGAGAGCCCAGAAATAGACCCACATAAATACAGTCAACTGATCTTTGACAAAAGAGCAAAGGCAATAAAATAGAGCAAAGATAATCTTTGTCGCTGGACTAAGTTGACATCCACATGCAAAATAATAATAATAATCTATGCACACACGTTTCACTCTTCACAAAAATTAACTCAAAATTCATCACAGACCTAAATGAAAAAACAAACCTACAAAATTCTTAGAAGATAACACAGAAGAAAATCCAGATGACCTTGGGTTTGGTGATAACTTTTTAGATGCAATACTGAAGGTAATGATCCATGAAAGAAACAACTGAAGAAGTAAAAAGACCTGTGGTTGTCACAGATTAGGGGGCAGGGAGGGACGAATAGGTGCAGCATAAAGGATTTAGGGTGGTGAAAATACTCTGTATGACACTCTAACGGTGGACACATGTCATCATGCATTTGTTCAAACCTGCAGAATGTCGGCCACCAAGAGTGAGCCCTAATAAATAAACTATGGACTCCAAGTGATGATGATGTGTCAATGTAGGCTCATCAGATGTGACAAATGTACTACTCTGGTGGAGAATGCTGATGATGGGGGAGACTACGCATGTGTGGGGTACAGTGAACTCTACACTTAATGGTTCAGATGATAAAGTTTACAATATGTGTTTTTTTCCACCTAAATAAAAAAAAGGGGTGGAAAAAATTATAAGGTTCCTGATAAATCACAAATCAAGTTTGTATTATGACCAGGAAAAATTTCTTCACAAAATTCAAAACATCTAAATTAATTTTAATAATTTTGAGCACTATCCAAATATAATAACACAGTCAAGACAAAGGACACTTCCAAAGTAATTTGGCAATGACCTATAATTTGGGTCAAGTCAAACATTCAAAACAAAAAATAATAAAGAAAATAGACTGATCCTATTGTGCACTGGGGATATTCTCCAAAAGTTCATCTGTAAGTTAGCCATTTAGTGATCATGTTTCTCATTTGGTTAGACCCCCAAACCAGATCACAGAAGTCTCTTAACTTTATTGTTTACCTAAATAAAGTTCTCTGCATCCTAGAAAAGGAGGAGGGACAGAAGGAGGGGGAGGGGGAGGGGCAGAAGAAGAAATCTGTTCATTAAGGATATCTTAAGAAGTGAAAATACAAACTGCAAACTGGGAGATAATATTGCGACACATTTAACTGAGAAAGAATTAGAAATAAGAATATACTGTGTAAAGTATTCCTACAAAGCAGTATGAAAAAGACACAACAATAGCTGAAATGACAAAAGACACAAATAGGCATTTCACAGAAAAGAAAATGCAAATGGAATATACATGTGAAGAGATAATGTAGTTCACAAGAAATCAAGGAAATACAAATTAAGAATGCAAGATGATAACGTTTTCAGCTTTTAACTGGCAAAATTAATTCTGACAATACAAAATGTTGGAGAGAATGTGGATTAGTCAAATCTCTTATACATTGCTGGTGGGAGATTAAATTACTACAACTAGCTTTTCCTGTGGGAGTCTCCAGGTTGACAGGAGCGTGGCCTTCTCTTCTGTCCTGCTTGGCATGTGCTCCTCCACTGATAACTGTGTACTCCAAATAGGGGGAGTCATCTGGCAAAAATGTCACTTTTCCAGCTGTATTGAAGGCTCCCATTTAACCCGATATTATGAATTTTGTTCACATCAACTTGTGCAAAAACAACAATAAATTAGAAGGTTGTCAGATAGGCGCTGAGTATTAGGGTAAGAGCAGAGCTGTGGCTTGAATTCCCAGAATTCCAGGTAGTGAGACTTACCATTTTGGCTGGGGCACTTTTGGAAATACATGCTGTGGAGGCTGCATGTTTGCACCAACCAAAACCTGGCACCGATGGCACCACAGAGTGAATACAACCCAAAAGTGATACACCATCGGCTCTGCCCTGGCTGCTTTGGCCTTCCTGGAGCTGGTAATGTCTAAAGGTCATCATATTGAGGAAGTTCCTGAACTACCTTTGGTGGTCGAAGATAAAGAAAACCAAGAGAGGCTGTTTTGCTTCTTAAGATACTTAAGGCCTGAAATGATATCAAAAAAATCTATGTCTTTCACCAAATGAAAGCTGGCAAGGGCAAAATGAGAAACCATCCTATCCAGTGCAGGAGACCCTGCATTGTCTATAATGAGAATGATTGTATCATCTAGGCCTTCAGAAACATCCCTGGAATTACTCTGCTTAATGTAGGCAAACTGAACCTTTTGAAACTTGCTGCTGATGGGCAAGTAGGGTGTTTCTGCCCTTGGACTGAAAGTGCTTTCTGGAAGTTAGATGAACACTACTTCATGTAATCTACTTCCCTGAAGGGTGACTATAACCTTCCCATGCACAAGATGATAAATACAGACCTTAACAGAATTTTGAAAAGCCCAGAAATCCAAAGAGCCTCCTGAGCACCACACAAGAAGATTCATTGCAGGGTCCTGAAGAAGAATCCACTGAAAAACCTGAGTATAACCTTCCCATGCACAAGATGATAAATACAGACCTTAACAGAATTTTGAAAAGCCCAGAGATCCAAAGAGCCTCCTGAGCACCACACAAGAAGATTCATTGCAGGGTCCTGAAGAAGAATCCACTGAAAAACCTGAGAATCATGTTGAAGCTAAACCCCCATGCAAAGACCATGCACCAGAACACCATTCTTTGCCAGGCCAGGAATCACAAACTCTGGGTGGGTAAGGCAGCAGCAGCACTAAAGGCCAAATCAGATGAGAAGTGGGTTGCAGGCAAGAAGCCTGTGGTGGGGGAGAAAGGAAAGAAGGCTATTGGTGTTAAGAAGCAGAAGAAGCCTTTGGGAAAAAAGGCTGTACCAAGAAACTGGCCGCTGAAAAGAAGCCAGCAGAACTGTGGTGGGGGAGAAAGGAAAGAAGGCTATTGGTGTTAAGAAGCAGAAGAAGCCTTTGGGATAAAAGGCTGTACCAAGAAACCGGCCGCTGAAAAGAAGCCAGCAGAGGCCTTTGGGAAAAAAGGCTGTACCAAGAAACTGGCCGCTGAAAAGAAGCCAGCAGAAAAGGAACCTTCCACAGAAGAAAAGAAATCTGCTGCATAAACTCTTAAATTTGTTTACTTCATAAAAGTCAAACCATTCAGACAGCTTATTTTGAATGAAGATCTGATCAAAGAGGCAGTGAGAAAAAGAAAATCAGTACGACTATTTTGAAAAGCAATTTGGCATTATTGTTATCCTGTAAATTTGAACATTTGCATATTCTGTGACCCACCAATCTCATTTTCCAGCAAGGGAAGCAAATATATGATCAGACATTTTTATATGTTCATCATGGCACTGTTAGTAATAGCATTAAATAACTGAAAATAATCCAGTTGTTCAGGAACAGGAGAATGAATAAATAAATTACAGTTTATTCACCTAAACAAATGGACTGAGCTATATGCAACATGTATGAATATAAGTAAATGCTGGGAGAGAGTAAATTCTAGAAGATATATGATATGATTGTCCTTTTTATAAAGAGCAAAAATAAGTCTAAGTCATATGTTATTTAAACATGCATACATATATGCTAAAAATTTTTTAAATAACCAGGGAGTGAAAAACACAAGATTCAGGATAATAGGTATCTGCGAGGGGAAACAGTGGGATAGCAACGGGGAGAAACACACAGGTAGTTGTAAATTACTAGCGATATGCTAATTCTTAGGTTGGGCTGTCAGTTCACACATGTTCATTACATTATTAAATAAATAATATAAGGAAAATAAAAGTGAGCCATGGGCGGATCATTAATTTTTAATATTTAGGGAAAAACACAATGAGATGTCTTTTTTTTCATTCAGGTCATCAGTACAAATTAAAAAATAAATTTTTGATAGTATCAAGTATTGTTGAGGTTTGGGGAAATAGATGCTTTTGTACACTTATTGATGGGAACATAAACTGGTTCAATGAAATTGAAGAGCATTTTGAAGTCTCTATTAAAACTACAGAAATATGCATAGCATCTGACTCAGCAACTCAATTTTACAGTATTTTCTCTAGAGATAACACTTTAACATTCTACGAAGAGGCAGGTAAATGAATGTTCACTGCAGTGTTGTTTATAACAGTGAAAACGGGTACAACTTTTAAATGTCCATTAGTAGGAAAGTAGAATATCTTAAGTATGGTATATCCATGAATTGGATACTACGTAGCATTACATAAGAATGTAGAAATCCACATGATCTACCATAAAACGATCTGAGACATATTGTTGAGTGGCAGATGTCACTTACAGAACAACAGACACAGTATGACACCATTTCGAGCATACTGTTCAAAGCACGGTCCCACCCCCCACACCTACCCACAGCTCTGCTCAGCTGCTCACCAGTAACATTTGCAGGGGCCAAAGAAAGAGTGAAAATGGAGGCCCACATATTATATGTTTAGGATTATGGACTGTGCTCTGTCAGCAATGAGCACTGCATCATGAGTGACAGGAGCACGCATGCATTATTCAATAAATTTTCTCTGTGTGTTTGTAATATTCAGGCCCACTAAGCATGCAGTCCAGGTCAAGGATACCTTTTGTCCAAGTCGAAGGTGGATTGCACCCAGACATACCCTTCTTCTCACCACCATAAAATGAGTCAATACTATACATATTCTATCGGTGTATATATATATAGAGAGAGAGAATTTAATGCATAGAATTTTCAACCTAATAATAGTGGTTATTTCCTCTGGGAAAGGGTAGGGGAGACCAGGATTATGTCAGATGAGGTATAAAAGAATTATTTGGATCGTGGTCTAAGATGCTTCAGCCACACTTATAAAGTTTTGAATTTAAGGTATAGCTTGTTATTAACAGCAATTTTTAAAAAGAAATTTAAACATTCATCGTTTTATGAACAAGGGAACTCCGTTGGGGAGATGACAGGAGTAACTTTGTTCTTTTACACAGACGGTCCCTGACTTACAATGATTCAACTTGGTTATGGGTTTATTGGGGGTGTTAAATGCCTTTCCACTGAAGATACTTTCAACTTAAGATGGGTTTATCGGGATGTAACCCCTTCATGAGTCGAGGAACATGTGTGCATTCACCACGCGTGTTGATGCCTGACACTCCGCATGCAGACTCGGATGGAAATGGAGGGTACACCAAGTAGGTATGGAGTCTGTACGTGTGTGCGTGTGTGTGTGTGTGTGGTGTGTGAGCAATGGATGCGGGAGTATAGGAAAGACCGTGCACAGGACTTTTCTTATGTAGGGAGACTACACTGATAAGTAATTGCTGACTGTCACAGGCAGCTGTTTAGTGAGGTCTTATCTCTTTATCCCCTTAGGTATGGCTTTCAGTTGATGGTGGCAACACTTTTGAATTAATCGCTGACTTTCATGATGATATCATAAAGAATACTTATCATAGTTTTTATACTTCAGATATTACTTTTGTTTCTGAAAGTGGAAAGGTTTACTTGACAAAGGCAGGTAAGGATTTTGCTTTTATGGGTGTAAGCACTACAGTGGGCTGGGGATTAGAAGATCTATGAAATATCTGCCTTATTAATCAGCTAACCCGAAAGTCTCCAACCTATTGGGGGTGATGGATTTGTAGAATCGACAGAAGTTGGATTCTGTGAACAGCCCTGAATAAGGGGAACTCTGGCTCACCATGCTTATGTTCTTATTTTCAATTTCAGTGATGTTTTACTTTCCCAAAAGCCATATAATAAAAGCCACCACTTATCAAGCCACAATTGTGCTCAGCATGTTATCATCTCATTCAATATTCACAACAACTGGGCTGAAGTAGATAATGTCAGCTTACTTTTGCTGATTAAATTGATGCAACCAGGGTCACACAACTTGTAAAAGGCAACGTTATGTGAATGACATACTGCTCTCCATCTCCTCGCTTTGGTAATCGTATCATTTCATTGATCAAGTCTACATAGCTCCTCTCAGTTTATTTGCATAGTGAAAGAAACAGTAAATATTGATTGACCTTAATGATAGTTGCCCATTCCTTTTGGATGCACTTGAATTTTGCTAACCATTCTATGGACTTGCTACGGATTACCAGTACCACAATATCTACCAGGCGTACGCAGACATCTGTGAATTCGTTAAGTATGCAACTCAGTCCCAGAATCCCACTTCTATATTCTATTTCCTAGGGATATTTCTGGTAAAAATACTGTATCCGTTTTGACCTGGCAGGAAATTTAATTCCACTCAGCGTGTTTCACCTGAAGAGCCTTTATAAGGGACTATTTGTAGAGTTGTGGTCAGTGCTAAAGGAACCAACAATGATACTAAAATATTCAGAGTCTAGCAATGGAAAAAAGCCATTACACTCCCTTTGCTTAAAGGGGTAAGATGATAGGGATGGATAGGTAGATAAGATAGATAGCATTGCCTGAGTCCAGTCAAAGCTGGAATGGAGAGGTAGCACCCTATAAAAAGTATTGTCTAGGAGGCTCCCAACCACTGTCAGAACTGTACGCTCAAGGCAGGGAGAAAGAGCGTAAAAACTACCTGGACTTCTCTCTCCTTCCCCTTTCTTATCTCCTGCTCCTGCCTTTCATTTGCCAAACCCACGAGAGGTAGCACCCTATAAAAAGTATTGTCTAGGAGGCTCCCAACCACTGTCAGAACTGTACACTCAAGGCAGGGAGAAAGAGCGTAAAAACTACCTGGACTTCTCTCTCCTTCCCCTTTCTTATCTCCTGCTCCTGCCTTTCATTTGCCAAACCCAGTCAGAAGTCAGCTGGAAACAGAGCACGAGGATTGCAATTCATAGGGATCAGCCTTCCAGTGCACCAAATAGGGAAGAGAAAGTCTGAGGATGGATCTGCAGGAATGGACAAATAATAAACAGCACATGCTGTGAAACAAAAATCAAAATAGACTAAGCAAGGTTTCTTGGGAAGCAGTAAAAATAATTAACACACCTTCCAGTGCACCAAATAGGGAAGAGAAAGTCTGAGGATGGATCTGCAGGAATGGACAAATTAATAAACAGCACATGCTGTGAAACAAAAATCAAAATAGACTAAGCAAGGTTTCTTGGGAAGCAGTAAAAATAATTAACACGTAAGAAAACTAAACTGGTGATATAAATTATAAATTATTATAAATTATAAACTATGAAAACATGTCCAAATGTAGAACAAATGAACAAATAAGTGGAAAGTATCTGAAGTAGCAAATGTAGATGCTAAATTAAGAAATTGCAAATTATAGGAATTTTCAGTGATGAACAGAGATGGTGGGTATATGTTTCTCTATTTTATCTACAGTTCTTGGCACATTTTAGCCCTCTTATATGAAGGGATGGATGAATGAATGAATGAATATTAAAAAATAGGAAGAGTAAAGCAAACTGAAATCAGTAAGACATTAATATTTTAAACTAAAAGCAAAGCAAACAAATAATAAAAGCACAAACACTCTTCTAAATTATTTGAAATCAAAAATATAAATCAATTTTAAAAGGAAAAAAATCAAGCCAGCCTTGGATTCTTCTGTTCCAATAATGAATACTACATATTCTTATATAGACCCTTCAAAGAAAAATATTATTACCTAACAATTTGGAAACCAGTTCAACTCGTTCCTCACATGCAAAGTCAACAGGAGGATATTGTAAACAATATATTTCATCCAATCTAAGATTCCACTGGTTGTTAAGATGCACTTTGTTCTACTAACAGAAAGAAAAGCCCTTCCAATTAAACTTTAACACAGTGTTTTAATTGTGATCCTAGATGATATATGAATTACTGTGGCATATGCCCCCTGCCTGTAGTTACATTGCTTGGTCTATGATAAGACAATGGTTTCCCATGTATCTCAGTAGTAAAACATAATGCAATTTTCATCTACCTGTGGGTTTCTTCCTTTCTTATGTCTTATAAAATACTTAGTGTTGTTCTGTAAGGACAACTTTGGCTTTGTTGATAAATATATGTACTGCTGCTTTGTTTTTTTCTCTCGCTGTACCCACAACAACTTTGTTTCAATGCCAAATTATAATGTAATATTTTTGAAGGCATTTTAAGCAGCAATAAAACTCAACATGGATTGCACCAGTGATTTAAGAAACTCAGTTAAAGTAATGACAGTGTGAACAGCTGAGACAAAGTACATACATGTGCAGGCCATTGACCGCTATGGCGTGGGTGCCACCTGGTGGACAAAGATTGTAAGACACATAAATTATAAGATGTGTCTCAATTTCTAAGGTGTTAATATGTGAAACCAGTGTATCCTTACCATGTTTATCGATGACATATGGCATATTGAGCCCTAGTAAGTATATCGGCATTGAAAATCTCACTGAACAATAAGGAAAAAACCCTGACTGTGTCTTTTTGAGGAAATAATTATAAATATTATTGATACCAAAAAACCAAGGTTTTCCATCCCTAAAAGGTAATCCAAAATATTATTTCTTTATCTGAGTATAAATATGCAAAATTGAACTATAAGGAACAATACTAGAAGGAATCAATTGAAGTGCTATTGTAGAAGAAATTTTAAATTGGTAAAGTTAAATCTTTAATCCATCAAAGTCAAGGTGAGAGTATAAAGGAACATTCCATGTAAAGGAATTAAGATGTAGTGTTGAAATTTATGGCACACATAGTATGCCGTAGCTAAAATATGTTTCCTAGGGGTGACTCATTGATGATAAGACCATAAAGGTCAACTGAAACTAGTTTTCTGTTTGAGTCAAGCTAAAGAATTTCATCATGTCATCGAAGTATTATTAACCTGATCATATTTGTATTTTAGAAAGATAATGTGGGGGATATATTGGAAAATGTGAGATTTCAGGCAGACTGATGTATTTATAGAATATTTTAAAAGTTTAAGAGAATGATGAGGATCTGATTTAGAAAAAGTGGTTATAGGTATGGAAAGAAGAGTGGTTAATTATGAATGAATCAATAGGTGTTGGTGGGTGATTGGATGTGAAATAGTAGGAAGCAGGTAAAGTCAAGCATCATACATAGGGCAATTGGATAAGTAGTGATACAATGAACATTATCCATAGAACACAGTGTCCAAGGGATTCTATTTCTAATTGTGATACAACCTTGCTGCTGAGAATAACAAAAATAGTTAGATTAAAAAAATTTTTTTAATTGAAAACCTGTAAAGATAGTAAAAACAACCAGGCCAAAATCTAAGGGAAAACAGGAAGTCAGAGAGATAAACAGGGCACACAAGCACCTAAGTTTTTTTGCCCTGAAGAAATTTACAAATCCCTGCAGACTCAGGTTTTGAATTTGGTGAACTCATGAAGAATTAGGGCCCAGAGTCCACCCAAGGTGGTGAGAATGTTAGAGGCATGCCCTACCAAAGCCAGAATCTCAGTGAGCTCTACTCTTAGGATAGGGCTGAACCAGAAGGAAATTCATACACAGTCTCACATACATCCCCAAGGAATGCAGCAAAGTTGTCTTGCTAAGTGGGTAGAGAAAAAAAGAAAAGAGAAAAGACTTGTCTGAGACATTGTGGCCAGTGGAAGGCTTCAACAAGATTTGCATTGTCTGGGTGGTCCAGAAAATCTTCTGTGGAGATTTGTTTCTGGTAGTATCCCAGAAACCTGGAAAAAGAAAATACAGTGTCTCACCAGAGGAAGACATCATCCTAGGCCTCAAAAATGTCCCCCCAAAGTTTTCAAAGATAGTGATTGGTATAAAAGCAACCAATATAAAAGGATACAAAGCACCATAAATGAGATAGCACAGGAAAAATAGACAGGAAAAACAACCCCTCCCTCCCACCCCCTTAAAAAGCAACTGTCCGAATTACTAAACAGAAGTTTTTTAAAAAGATTATATTTACAGTGTCTCACAAAATAAAAGGCATTTTGAGAATATCTGCAGGGAACAGGAGAAAACTACACTCTATACCCTAAGTGAATCAATGTGCAGTATATGCATGTATTGAAACAACGCACTGTACCCCACGAAATGTACAATATTTTTAAAAAGTTTTCTAAAAGGTGACCTAATAAATGAAAAGTATGAAAATAATCTTTTGGTAATGAAAAATACAATACCAAAACCAAATCATGAATCAAAAGTTTAACAACCCTTAGAACATTGACACAAAAATCCTAACAAAACTATTAGCTCATTAAATCCAGCAATAAACATAAAAAAATTATATCATGACCTAATTGGATTTATACCAGGATTCCGTGATGCCTTAGCATCAGAAAATGAATCAGTGCAGTATATTACAGATTACAGGAGGAATAAATCCTATGATCATCTCATTAGGTGCAGAAAAATATTTGATAAAACTCAATATTCATTCATGATTTTTAAAAAAAAGTCTTAGCAAACCAATAATATAAGGTAACTTCATGGTTAAGAATATCCAGGAGGGAAAAAAAAAATATAGCAAATATCTGCTCAGATCTCATAGTAACACCTTGCAATCTTTTGCTTTGTAATCAGGAGCAAGACGAATACATGCTATCACTACATGTATTCATCATTGTATTAGGGGGCCAAATTATCCTAGAAAGGCAAGAACAATATGATGTAGGTTCAATAAACAATATGATATAGGTCAAGTTTCCAATGCATGAATTTTGGTCCACGTATTGGAAACTTAACTTCCACTGTAACAATGTTAAGAGGGTGGGAAATCCAATTACGGTATTTGAAAGGTGGGGCCTTTGAGAGGTGATTGGTTCATGAGGACTGTGCCCTGCGAGTGGATTAATGCATTAATGGTTTAATGAGTGGTCATGGGCATGGTTATGATGGCTTTATAAGGAAAGCAAGTGAGAAGGTAAGCTCTTACTTTTACTCAGGCCATTCTTGCCATGTGACACCCTGCATTGCTGTAGAGAGCCACAACCAAGAAAAGGGCCCTCATCAGCTGCATTCCCTGGACTTTGGACTTCCCAGCCTCCAAAACTGTAATAAATAAATTTCAATTCTTCATAAATTACCCAGTTTCAGGTATTCTGTTATAAGCAACAGAAATGGACTAAATAGATCATTGAAGGCTAAGAAAGAATGAGGTACTGTATTAGTCCATTTTGTATTGCTATAACAGAATGCCTGAGACTGGGTAATTTATAAAAAATGGAGATTTATTTGGCTTACCGCGGGGGCAACGCCGAGGGTTGCAATCCCGTTGCCGGTCCCGGTCCGGTACGGGGGCGACACTGAGGGTTGCGATCCGTTGCCAGACACGGAAAAAAGACAAAAAAAAAAAAAAAGAAGGCTTGGTAGTATCCGCATGTTTGTAGGTTCACTGAATGCCAGAGGTGTGGAGATATGGGAACCCCAATTTCAAAGGGTGCATGGAAAAGCCTAGGACCCAAGAAGAGATCTGTTGCAGGGGCATAGTCACCACAGAGAGCCTTCAGTAGAGCAATCTCAAGCATAAATGTGGGGTCGGAGTTGCAGCAGAGAACCCCCACCAGGGCCACCCCTAGTGGAGCTGTGGGAGTGGGACCACCATGGAGACACCAGAATTATAGAGCTACCAGAGTGGAACACAAGCCTGGGGGAGCTGAAACGTGGGCTGAACCCAGGAAAGCCATAGAGGTGGGGCTGCCTGAAGTCTTGGAGGCCCAACCCCTGCACCATGTGCAGAGGATGCCGAACATGGAGTCAAAGGAGATTATTCTCCAGCTTTAAGATTTAATACCTGCCCTGCTGGGTTGCAGACTTTCTTAGGACCTGTTACCCCTTCCTTTTGACCTATTTCTCCCTTTTTGAATGGGAATGTGTACTCTATCCTTGTCCCACCATTGAATCTTGGCAGTAGATAACTTGTTTGATTTCACAGATGAGACTGGACTTTTGAGCTGAAACAAGTTAAGACTTTGGAAATGGAATGAATGTATTTACATGTGAGAAGGACATGAACTTTGGGGGCCAGGGGTGGAATGATGTGGGTCAAATGTGGCCCTCAAAAGTTCATGTGTTGGACATTTGACCCCCGTTGTAACAGTGTTAAGAGGATGGGAAACCCAATTATGGTATTTCAAAGGTGGAGCCTTTATAAGGTGATTGGATTATGAGAACTGTGCCCTCATGAATGAATTAGCCCATTGATGGTTATGTGGGTGGTCATGGACATGGCTATGATGGTTTGATAAGGGTAGCAAGTGAGAAGCTTGGCTCTCTCTTGCTCAGGCCATTCTTGCCATGTGATACTCTGTTCACCAAGGGGCTCTGTAGAGTTCCCACCAAAAAAGACCTTCACCAGAAGTGTTCCCTGGACTTTGGACTTCCCAGCCTCCAAAACTGTAAGCAATAAATTTCATTCCTTTATAAATCACCCAGTTTGAGGTATTCTGTTATAAACAACAGAAACAGACTAATACATAATACATATATAAAAAGTATTGAAGAGGAAAAAACAAAGCTGTCGCTGTGACAGATGATGTGATTGTGAACATAGACAACCTGACGTCAGAGTGACTGGAGCAGAGTAGTCAGCAAAGAAAGTCACAGGAGATAAGGCCAGAGAGAGAACCAGAATCCAGACCATGGTAGCCCTTGGAAGGCATTGTAAAGACTGGTCGTACTCAGAGAGGTGGAAGCCATTGAGAGTTTTGATTAGGGGAAGAGAGGAAGTGACAACATTTTAAAAGTGTTATTTGGTTGCTCTTTTGAGAATAGACTAAAGGGAGCTATGAATCATGGAGACCAATTAGGAGGCACAAGAGAGATGACAGTGGATGTGTACGGGGTGATAGTTGTGACAACAGTGAGAAGCAGTTGGATTCTACATGCATTTTGGGGCTAGAGTCAATAGGATTTGCTGATGGATTAGATACAGGGTGTGAGAGAAAGAGAGGAGTTAAGAATGACACCAAGATTTTTGTATTGAGCAAGAAGAATAATGCAGTTGCTATTAATGAAGGTGAGAAAGGCTGAGGATGGAAGAGGTTTGCGGGAGGGTTAGGAGTTCAGTCGGAGATGAGTGCAGCTGGAGATGCCTGACCCACGTGGACCTGGAGCTGTTGGTAGGCAGTCAGACACGTGAGTCTGGACTTCAGGGAAGAGACCTAGATGGGCAATTTACATTTGGGAATCATCCACATAAAGATGGCTTTAAAATCCTAAAACTGAATGAGATCTCCAAAGATACTGACAGAAGGAATTTAAGAACTGAGTCCTAGGGGACTCCAGCGTTTAGGGGTCAGAGACAGGAGAATGAACCAGGAGAGACTGGGCTGACTGGGTGGGGCTGGGTGGGGAGGGGGTTAGAGGATGGGAAGGGTGGTTTGCAAAAGTCGGTCTTTCTCATCCCAGGACACGAACTTTCACTCTAGCTCCAGGCAGGGGAGGGGATGCTCTCTGGATCAGTGTCTGGCTAAGTGAAAGCTGCTGTCCTACCAGATTACTGAAGTACTTCTCAATGTGGTACCCTAAAGCATGAGAGAAACACAAGACACCCAATTTGGTTCAATATATTAATCCTAGTTGTACTAATGACCCACTGGTCTCTCCTGATAATCCCTCTTGCCATCCTAAGGGGTTTTTTCCCCTGCCTTCTACCTGATCAGGAATCTGATTTGCTGGTATCAGGAAGAGAAACCACTACCAGGGGGAACAAAACTCTTCCTCTAGATCTCTTCATTAAACATCCCTCCCTCTCTTCTGTCCTTAAGCTACTTCAGTGAACAGGTTCTGTAGTGACGTGGGGCCTGGAAAAGACTTTCCTGGGACTTAACAAAGACTAACCTATATTTTACTAATTCAGGAGTCTCAGAGCCCAACTCCTACCCCTTAGTTTAAATGAAGAAGTTTTTACAAGGTACAGTATTAAAAGTTTTCTAGTTGTATTATATCAATATCAAAAGACTTCTGTTTATTTCCTTATAGGATTAGAAAGATATAGTGAAATTGGAAATGTCGCTGATAAAATTTTCACATTATACTATGATCATTTGGGATTCATACATAAAATAACTCCAGGTCGCTTTGAAGCTGACAGGTCACTTGCAACCTCTAGAAATTCTAAAAGTATTTTTGGACAGGTCAGTGATATAATATGTTAAACAGATTGCTTTGTTTTAAGAATAGATGCCACATTTGATACACAGAATAGTGGGGAAATGGGAAAGTATTTTCCCTAGGACAAATTCTTATTAATGCACTTTGCTCTTTTTAGCTAGGGGAAAAACCTCCACCTATCAGGGAACATCTCCAAAATCATCTTCCAAGTCCCATACAGGGTTATATAATAGCTCCAACTCCACCCAGCATCTCTTCATGCAAATATGAGGATGCTTCAAAAAGTTCATGGGAATATGCATATTATCTTTTAATTCTATTTTTCCACAAACTTTTTGAAGTACCCTTGTATCTTCACAGCAGAACACCACCAGATATTCTAAGATAGTACCCCCAGCCCAGGCCCAGGTAGGACTGATTCTCTACCTCCCAAGGTGGGCCTTGAAAAAACATGAGTTCCGGTTTACCTTTCTTTGATATTAACCCTGCCCCCTAGTTTCTTCTTTTTCTAATGCCAACACCGAAAGGAGTTATTGTCTTCTTCACAGATGACACTAGCTACCAATCTTAAAAATAATTTTCATGTGTAATATGTCACTTGTGAAGGTATACATGCCTAAGCATTCACCACTGGGCATACAGTCAAATGAACACCCATCAATATATCACCAAAGAATCAAGCATTTTTGACTGGGACTGAATAAAACCTGCCATCTGACTTAAGGGAAATAGAACCAAAGATTAATCTAGTTTTGAAAGATCATTCCAATTACTGAGCCAAGTCTGTGGTTGAGAGGATGGTGTTTTAGCTTCCCCTGTCTGAGATGTGGGCAGAGAATGAGGGTGAGAACTTCCACGTTGACAGTAAGATGCCACCACATGACTCCCTCTGTGTCCGCCTCAGTCTGGGGTGTGGGTTCTGCACATGTACCAAGTGAATGACGTGATGGCAGATAGAACTTAACAAAAATCAGTTACCTCGATTTCTCACTAGCTTCACACTTTGTAGGAAGTGTCTTAGTTTTCTTATGTGAAAGTTTAAATTATTATTATTATTTTTTTTTCCCTTTGTAGGAAGTGTCTTAGTTTTCTTATGTGAAAGTTTAAATTATTATTATTATTTTTTTTTTCCCCTTTTTTCGTGTCCGGCAACAGATCGCAACCCTCAGTGTCGCGCCCGTACTGGACCGGGACCGGCAACGGGATCGCAACCCTCGGTGTTGCTCCCGCACCTCGCTCAGCCAGTGAGCGGGAACCGGTCTGTACGTGGGATCCGAACCCTCGGCGGGAGTGCCGCCGCGCTTCCCAAGCGGCGCACTATAGCAGTGTGCCACCGGGCTGGCCCGAAAGTTTAAATTATTAAAATAAAGAACATACCAGGATTTTCTACTCAGGACGAGTTTGAGGAACTCACGCTCAGCAATATCACCTCTCTCTCTACAAACAAGCCATGTCTGCATCCTCTCCAGATGAAAACGTCACTAGGTCTTACTGTGTGCCAGGCACCCTTTTGAGCTCGTAATCCTTATAACAACCATTTATCCCCACTTTACTTATGAGGAAAGTGAGGCACAGAGAGGCTGAGTAATCTACCCCAAATTACACAACTGGTTGGTTGTTGGAATCTGGCATCTATCCCAGGCAACTGGCGCCAGGGCCTGTGCTTTTAGCCGCTCTGCTGCCTCTCACTGGACTCGCATACACTTTTCATGGGATACTCTTGTGGCTCCAGGCAAGAGGGTCATGCAGAATTCTAAGTAATTTTCAACCTTTTCAATAATTTTCAAGAGTGCTTAAACCATTTGTTCAGTCCTGTGTTTATTTTCCTTGTAGCTATTTCCTACTCTCTCCTCTTCTCAGTGGGTTCCTAAAATTGAGACTAGGAAAAAAGGCATGACAGAAAATGGGCATTGGAGGCACTATTTAATGGGTACGCCCCCAACCAGTCTACACCATCTCCCACCCGCTCCTTGACTCATGTCAACAAAGTCAACTCTCCTTTGGGGCTAGTCCTCACCTCTCTTCTCATCCCTAAAAGTTCCCAAGGCTGGACAGGATCAGTAGTGGAGAAGTTTGTGTTGAATAGAAGACCAACGGGTATTTCACAGGCCCCTTCCTAAATAAAATTCCAAATAAGAACCCAGTTCTGGGCCGGATGGTCAACTCAGTTGGTTAGAGCATGGTGCTAACAGCAAGGTCCAGGGTTTGATCCCTGTACTGGCCAGCTGCCAAAAAACCAAAAATGAAAACAAACAAACAAATAAACAAAACACAAAGAACCCAGTTCTAAAATCTGCACCTCCAGACTCCTCACAGACACACAATGCAAGTTGACTTTATGTATACCTTCCACTCCAGCCATCTACAGAGTGCCCAGGAATCTTAACCTGAATATTCATTATCAGAATTTCTTCACCCCCTCAACAGAAAAATGCATTTTCCCTTGCACACACATGGATATTCAAACAGAACACGTGGAAATAGTACTCCAACTGATAAATAAAACAGTGCTGTTTTGATGTGAATCGGAAATAAATGTTACTTGAATTTTGTCATAATTGAAGTATAAAATGGTTTAAATACAATATTTTCTTTTTTTCCAATTCCAGGCTCCTGATATGGGCTTTGAGACTGCACTTGCTCCACAGTATATCACCTTAACTGAAATAATCTTTTTTGCATATGTACCTGAGAATGAGCCTCAGGAAACTATATACACCAAGAAATTCAACAATATTCACCATGGAAAAGTAATACACTCCAGGTAGATGGTGATTTGCCTCACGTTTATTTCGATTGCATACTTGTTTCTACATTTAAAATTGTGAGCCTACTTTTATGAGTAATTTTCTTGGTCAAATAGAGTAAGTCTTTTTTTAATACCTTGCAGGGCCAAACGGATTTACAGACTCCAAGTTGTCTTGCGTGATGTCCCAATTTTAGACATAGTGCCATTTACATCAGCACCATAAGGCCAAGCTATAGAAATGTGTGTCCCTTACCTTAAGTATCAAAAATGTTATGGGCTATACTGGGTACTGCTTATCCACAGTGTTCATTCACATGACAATTCTCGTATGTCCTAGAGACAAGCACACCTAATGTAGCGGAGGCCATCTTTCATAAAATATTGCATGACAGGGCATACAAAATTCTCAGGAATGTTTAACTTTAAGGTATCAGCAAGAGCCAATGACCCTTAAAGCTACCTTTAAGGACTTAAAAGCTCTCTTTTGAGAACAATATGACTTCTATAACTCCCAAATATAACAATCAAAAAAAGGAACAACTACAGATTACCAGAAACTCACTGTTGTGGTCTGAATGTTTGTCTCCCCCCAAAATTCATATGTTGAGATCCTAACCCCCCAAGGTGATGGTATTAGAAGGTGGGGCTTTTGGAGGTGGTTAGGTTACGAGGGCTGTGTCCTCATGAATGGGATTAGTGCTCTAATAAAAGAGACCCTCGGGAGCTAGCTAGGCACTTCCACCATGTGAGAACACACACAGAAAGCACCATCTATGAACCAGAAGATGGGCCGTCACCAGAACTAAATCTACTGGCACTTTGATCTTGGACTTCCCAGCCTCTGAAACTGTGAGAAATACATTTCTGTTGTTTATAGACTGCCCATTTTGTGGTATTTTATATAGCAGCCTGAATGTACTAAGACACTCACTCTGTCCCAAAGTGGTGGACCCTACTCTACCAGGTTGAAGTCTGTATATTATATGTATATTGGGCTGTCAATGCATATCTGTCCCATAGCCAACAACACCATGCACCATGAGGCAGAGATAAAGATGGG
>NW_007730835.1:172973-178976 GCF_000696425.1 Galeopterus variegatus | reverse complement strand
GTGAAATTTCTGATCTCTTAGAAATTTACAACTCATCACGGTAAGCTAGACCCTAGAATTCCTTTAATACTACAGAATTTTTTTTAAGTTCCTGTCATTTTATCCTTATCCACTTTCAAATCTCAGTAAAGCTTTTCTTGTCTCCTCTAATGTTCTTTTATACTCTAAATAATACTTATTAAATTGCATATTTAATGCTTTGGAAATGTTGGTGAGTCTGGGTATATGGTTGCTGGCTTCAGGCAGCGGGATCACTCAGCCTGCACAGTGTGTCACTGCAACATGGACTGAGGTACAGCAAGAGGCCAATGGTGATGCACATGTGATGCCACAAAAGACGGGTCTGACGCGCAGTTCAGCCATGGTATATGGTTGCTGGCTTCAGGCAGCGGGATCACTCAGCCTGCACAGTGTGTCACTGCAACACGGACTGAGGTACAGCAAGAGGCCAATGGTGATGCACATGTGACGCCACAAAAGACGGGTCTGACGCGCAGTTCAGCCACTGGTAACAGCCTTGCTAAGTTGCTAGTAGGACAACATCTTGAGATTTGCCTAAAACATTTGTCTTCCAGACATCTTTGCCTATATTTATCTTTTGCTTATTTTTACAACAATATAATATTTTCCCTTTCTCATAGGATAAGGCCAAGGCATTTTTCTATGTTGCAAGGCATCGACTGCATTAATTTTCTCAAGTAAGCAACCCAGAAGCCTGAACTATACAAGGCCCAGAGCACAGATAAACCAGGCAATCTCACACATTTTATCAATTGTAAACATGTTCATCTCAGGACATGGCACCATTTTGATGCAGACCCCCCAGAATTCTCTCATTTTAGTGTTTCCGCTAAAATGCCTCACAAATGTCTACTAGATTTACATAGTAAAAAAGTGGATTAAACGACTATCATAAGAAGAGTGGAAAATACCAAAGTATTAGCAAGAACATTTTTATCCTTTTCACTGTGTATTTTGTATTTTCCAAAATGTTTACATTGAATATACACTATTCTTATACTAAGAAAATCAACACTGTAAGATGTGATTATAGGGAGAGAAAGGCTTTGTGTCTTCTGAGGAGTTCTGAGGTTCAAAGTAGCATCAGTTTTGTTCATTACGGTTGGATTATGGTTCATTTAAGCATCTGAAGTTGTAAGTAGTAATAATTTAGGACATAATTAGGTCAGAGTATTTCTAGCAACAAAAATAATGAGTCCCTAGAAACTTTGTTCTACTCTTTCCCATTATGGCACCCTTGACTCCTCCCAGTCCTGGACCAAAGTATCCTAGAAGTTATAACTTAAAAAATAGTATTTCAAGGAAGTTTGTCTTTTTTATTAACAGCTTTATTGAGGTATAATTGATACACAAAAAACTTGGATTTTTTTTATTAGTTTGTACATATGCATACACCTGTGAAACCATCACCAAAATCAAGGTGATAAACATACACATCACCTCCAAAAGTTTCCATGTGTCCCTTTGTTTTTTGCTTGTTTGTTTTGTGGTATAAACATTTAACATGAGATCTACCCTCTTAGTGATTTTCAAATGCACAATACAGCATTGTTAACTGTAGACACTATGTTGTACAGCAGATCTCTAGAACTTATTTATCTTGCATAACTGAAACTTTATACCCATGAACTACTCACAATTTCCCCTCCCCACAGCTCCTGACAAGCCACCACTCTACTCTCTGCTTCTATGAGTTTGACTATTTTACATATCTCATATATGTGGAATTATGCAGTATTTGTGACTTTTATTTCACTTAGCGTAATGTCTTCTAGGTTTATCCATTTCATAGCATATTGCAGGACTTCCTTCCTTTTTGATGCTGAATAAATACTATGTGTATATTGTATTTTGTGTACAAATACACCACATTTTCTTTAATCATTTATCTGATAATGAACACTTCGTTTCAAATCTTGGCTATTGTGAATAACAAATTTGATTTTAAAATAATTAATCTATCTTTAATCTCATCTTGCTAATTAAGAATAAAGTTAAACTTAAGATAGTATCCCAATTTTAGACTGCTAAATTATTATGCTAGTAGAGAACTCAATAATTTTTAGTTTATATTGCTAAAAATGGATGTTCTATAATGGCAAAAAGAAGAATCAAAATAAAAACTGTTTTGTGACTCCATGAATCATTTGTATGTTTTCTTTCTAATTGAGATAATATTAGTACATATGTGTTTGCCTTTCAAATAATCTTCTTTTCTGAAGAACTCCTCTAAAGGAACATGTAAGGCACTGAGAAAACATTCATTTAGAGTCACTAATGGATGTCAAAAAAAATCTCTTTAAAAGTAAAGCAGCCCATAAACTAAAACAAATTTTAAATTTTTTAAAGTGTCCTGAATTTGTTATGAATCTTACAGCAAGAGACAAAGTTCAAGCAGGTTATGTGTAGCACCAACTCCAAAAGGCATAAAAAATGAGCACTCATACACTCTCCTCGCTGCAGGTACACTGTGCTGGGCTTGCAGATGCTTTAACCTGAAGGGCACCGAGTCAATCCCTTGTGCTCAGAGACCTTCAAGGACTGGCAGGTGGCATCTCTCAGATACAAAAACACTGTAACACAAGAGTGCACTTCTACAGTGAGAAGGATCGGCTTTCAGAGTCAGTGCTTCCTCTGCTTCCCTTACCATGAATAATCATTAATGATTCTGTGGAACTCTCGGTAGGATTGCAGGTGTGTCTCTGTGTGCTAGTCAGAGTGTCACATAATCAAAGAGCTGAAAAGGATCTTCAGCACTAGCTAATGCAGTGCTTTATTTTTGGAAAATGAGACCCAGGGAGAATAAGTACCTTGTTCCTGAAATGTTCTGTACAGAGAATTATTATCAATGTATTAAGGTAGTTTGCCTCTTAAAAGAATTCTATATGTAATTCCCCAGAAAAATATTAAGAAACCCCACACAGACACATACGTAGTTTTCTCAAAGCCAATTCAACTTTAATATAACAACACTAACTCCAAAACTAACACATATCTTTGAATATTAAAAATATTTTTGCTTTTCTAAACCATTTTGTGGAAGTGAAGACCTACATTACCAACTCAAATTTGAGAAAAATCTCCTATTTTTATATCAAGGAAAATCCACCCCCTCCAATCATCTTCTTTATTCTGGATTCTGGATTCAAATTTTAGCTTTTAGACAGATAAGACGCATTTGTCCATAAAGTACTCAATTTCATTTAGTATACCAAATAAGAATGTCCCAGACTGGCCAGCTTTGAAATTAACAATTAATAAAGTGCTGTAAGAAGAGAAAATTTACATTTTTCTCAACTTGTTTTGCCAATAAACAAAGCTACAAAGTACTATCTCCACACAAACCTTTCTAGAGCAAAAACAGGCACAGCATAGCAAACTGGAACTTGGTTCTAATGAGGCATCTATTCATTGAATCACAGGATGGAGGATGAAAAGTACATAGCCTTTGCAAAAAGACAGACCTGGGCGCTAGCATTCTCTAGATATGTGACTCTATGCGAAGCATATAACCTCTAACTTAGCATTGCATTATCTGTAAAATGACAAGAATAATAACTAACTACTATGATCGTGGTTGTCTTAAATGAGACTGTGTTTCTAAAGTCCTTGGCCCAAGGAAGGTACTTAATATATAGTAAATATTCTTCCTCTATACTCCAAAGGGCAAGGCCACTGTATCTCAGTTTGTAAAGAAAAACTACACTTGTCTTATATATTCTTACAGCAGTTTTATTGAAATATGATTCATGGGCCAGCCCGGTGGCGCACTTGGTAGAGTGCGGCGCTTGGGAGCGTGGCGGCAATCCCACCGAGGGTTCGGATCCCATATAGAGACTGGTCCGCACACTGGTTGAGCGCGGTGCGGGTGCGACACTGAGGGTTGTGATCCCGTTGCCGGTCACGAAAAAAGACAAAAAGGAAAAAAATATATATATATGATTCATAAACCATAAAATTCACCCTTTTACACATTTCAATGGGTTTTAGTATATTCACAGAATTGTAAATCATCAGAACAGTCTAATTTTAAAATATTTTCATACCCCAAAAAGAAATTCTGTGCCCATTAACAGTCACTCCTATTCTCTTTCCCCTCCCGCCAGCCCTAGGCATTCACTAATCTTCTTTCTGGATCTGTAGATTTGCCTTTTCTGGACATTACACATCGATGGAATGATACATGTTGTCTTTTGTTACTGGCTTCTCTCATTTAGCATAATGTTTTCAGGTCCACCTGTACTGTATCAGTGATTCATTACTTTTTATTGCTGAATAATATCCCACTATATTGACACAGCACATTTTAATTACCCATACATCAGTTGGTGAATATTTGAGTTTACACTTTGGGTTATTATGAATAATACAGCTATGAAAATCAGTGTACAAGGTTTTATATTGACACATTTTTATTTTTATTGGTTATATATCTAAAAGTGGAAATGTGGGATCAACTTCTGGTAACATAATGATTAACATTTGGGTATGTGCCAATGAATGAAAATGGTGGATCTGATCATGGTAATTCTGTTTACCATTTCGAAGAACTAATAAATTGTTTGCCAAAGTGGCTGCACCATTAACAATTCCAGCAGCAGTTTGAGAGGCTATCATTTTCTCCACATCCTCACCAACACTTGTTATTGTCTTGGTTTTTTTAATTTTAATTTTAGCTATCAGTGAATGTTATGTAACATTTTACTGTGGTTCTGACTTGTGCTTCTCTAATGACTAATGATGCCGGGCATCTTTTCATACGCTTATAGGTCATTTCTATATCTTCATTGAAGAAATGTCTAGTCAAATCATTTGGCCAGTTTCAATTAGGTTGTCTTTGCATTTATTTTTTATATTTTTAATTTATTTTTGTAATTGAAACATAATTGATTATGGATATACCAAGATATGGAACCAACCTAAATTATCTTTTTATTTCTGAGTTGTAAGAGTTCTTTACATCTCCCAGACACAAGTTTTCATCAGATATATGATTTGCAAATATTCTCTACCATTCTGTACATTGTCTGTTCACATTCTAGATGGTGTCCTCTGAAACATAAAGGGTTTTTTTTTTTAATTTTCATGGAGTCCAATTTATTTATTTTTTCTTTTGGCCCTTGTGCTTTTGATATCATATCTAAGAAACTATTGCCTAACCTAAGATCATAAAGATTTACTCCTGTTTCTTTTAAGAAATTTATAGTTTTTCTTGTCAAATGTATGACTTTGATCCATTTTGAGTTCATTGTTTACATGGTATGACATGGAGTACAACTTTATTCTTTTACATATATCAAGTTATACATATATCCATATTTCCTGGCCTCATTTATAAGAAAAGATTATCATTTCCACATTGAATTGTTTTGGCACCCTTGTCTATTCCATTTATATATCTTTATGCCAGTAAGACAGTTTTGATTTTTTTTTGTCAAGACCTTTTATTTACCATATTTCCTGGCCTCATTTATAAGAAAAGATTATCATTTCCACATTGAATTGTTTTGGCAGCCTTGTCTATTCCATTTATATATCTTTATGCCAGTAAGACAGTTTTGATTTTTTTTTTGTCAAGACCTTTTTTTTATATATATAAACACAGAGTCCCACTTAGAAGCATTTATATATATAAACACAGAGTCCCACTTAGAAGCATTATTTATGTGATTAGAGCCAAGGATTCCTAAATGCAGTCAAATACTTCTTGGAAGATAAGCACTAGTAAGATATAGAAGTTAAAAACTGGAATAACTTTAATTAGAGGGCTGTGAATCAGAAAAAGGATGAGCGGGGGCCGGCCCGGTGGCGCACTGGATAGTGCACCGCTTAGGAAGCGCGGCAGCGCTCCCGCCCGAGGGTTCGGATCCCACATACAGACCGGTTCCCGCTCACTGGCTGAGCAAGGCACGGGAGCAACACCGAGGGTTGCGATCCCTTGCCGGACACGGAAAAAGACAAAAAGACAAAAAAAAAAAAAAA
>NW_007730835.1:158248-172017 GCF_000696425.1 Galeopterus variegatus | reverse complement strand
AAAAAAAAAAAAAAAAAAAAAAAAAAAAAAAAGAAAGATAAAGGATGAGCAGATGTCACCTATGATTTTTTTCATTTATTTTCTTCAATTGAAACATAATTGATTATACATACTTATGGAGTACAGAGTTGACTATCAGTATTTGTGTACAGTATGTGATGATCAAATCAATACTATTATCATGTTCATCATTACAAATCATAATTATTCTCCTCACCCAGTTATTCCTTAAACCTCTTCCCTCTCCCCCTTTCCCACCTCTAGTAACTATAGATCTGTTCTCTTCTGAAAGTTCAGCATTTTATTATGGTCTGTCTTCTTTCTTTCTGTCTGTCTTTCTTAGCTCCCACTTGTGAGTGAGGACATGTGGTATTTGTCTTTCTGTGCCTGATTAATTTCACTTAACATAATTTTCTCCAAGCTCATCCAAGTTGCTGTGCATGGCAGAATTTCATTCTTTTTGATAGCAGAGTAGTATTCCATTGTATACATATATCACATATTCCTTATTCATTCATCTGGTGATGGACATTTAGGTTGGTTCCACATCTTGGCTATTGCAAATAGAGCTGTGAGGAACAAGAAAATGCAGGTATCCCTTTGACGTGATGATTTCCATTCCTTTGGATATAGACCCAGAGGTGGGATTGTGGGATCATATGGTAGTTCTATCTCTAGTTGTTAGAAAATTCTATACTGTTATCCTTAATGACTGTACTTACAGCTAACTGATCATTAACAAAGGCACCAAGAACATACATTGTGGTAAGGACAGTCTCTTCCATAAATGATGCTAGGAAAACTGGGTATCTATGTGTAGAAGAATGAAACCAGACCCATACCTCTCACCATACACCAAAATTGATTCAAAATTAATAAGACTTAAATATAATCTGAAACTATAAAACTCCTAGAATAACATATAGGAGAAGTACTTCAAGATGTAGGACTGAGCAAAGACTTTATGAATAAGATCCCCAACAACCACAGAATATACATTCCTCTCATCAGCACATGGAACATTCTCCAGGATAGACCACCTGTTAGGGAACTAATCAAGCCTTAACAAATTTTTAAAAACTGAAATCATTTCAAGTGTATTCTCAGACAACAATGGATTAAAACTAGAAATCAAAAAGAGGCAAAACTCTGGAAACTATACAAACACATGGAAATTAAACAACATGCTCCTGAATGACATATAGGTCCAAGAAGAAATTAACCAGAAAAGTAAAAAATTTCTCAAAAATGAAAATAAAGACACACTGTACCAAAATCTGTGGATTACCACAAGAGGAGTACTAAGAGGGAAATTCATTGCAACAAACAGTTACATCAAAAGAATAGGAAGACTCCAAATAAACAGCCTAATACTACACCTCAAAGAACTAGAAAAACAAGAATAATTCAATCCCAAAATTAGTAGATGGAAAGAAATAATTAAGATCAGAGCAGAACTAAATGAAATAGAAACCCAAAAAATGATACAAAAGATCAAAGAAACAAAATGTTGTTTTTTTGAGAAAATAAACAAATAAACAAAGCTAGGCTAACTAAAAAAGAAGAGAGAAGACCCAGATAAAAACAATCAGAAAGGAAAAGGAGACATTACAACTGATACCAAAGAAATACAAAGAATCATTAGAGAGTATTAGTAAGTACTCTATACACCAATGAATTTGAAAACCTGGAGGAAATGGATAAAATTCTGGACACTTACAAACTACCAAGACTGAACCAAAAAGAAATAGAAAATGTGAACAGATCAATAACAAGCAATGAAATTGAAGCAGTAATCAGCAGTCTCCCAGCAAAGAAAATTTCAGGATCAGATGACTTTACTGTTGAATTCCACCAAACATTTAAGAAGGAATTAATACCAGTTCTCTTCAAACTATTCCAAAAAAATTGAAACAGACACTGTTCTCCCAAATTCATCCTATGAGGCCAGCATCACCCTGATACCAAAACCAGACAAAGATACACCAAAAAAAGAAAACTATAGGCCAATATCTCTGATGAACATAGACACAAAAATCTGCAATAAAATATTACCAAATAGAAAACAGCAATACACCAAAAAAATTGTACACTATCATCATGTGAGATTCATTCCAGGGATGCAAGGATGGTTCAACACAAACAGGTCAATAAATGTGATACACCACATCAACAAAATCAAGGACAAAAACCACGTGATTGTCTGAAGAGATGCAGAAAAGCATTTGATAAAATTCAACATCTATTCATGACAAAGACTCAGCAAATTAGGTATAGAAGGAAAGTATCTCAACATAATAAAAATCACGCACAACAACCCACTGCCAATATCATCCTGAGTGGGAAGAACGGAAACAAGATGAGGATGCCCACTATCACCACTCCCATTTAATATAGTATTGGAAGTACTAGCCAGAGCAATCAGGAAAGAGAAAGAAAGAAAGGGCATCCAAATTGGAAAAGACAAAGTCAAACCATCCCAGTTGGCAGATGATATGATCATATGTTTAGAAAAGCCTGAAGACTACAAAAAATCTTAGAGTTGATAAACAATTTCAGTAAAGTTGCAGGATACAAAATCAATAATCAAAAATCAGTAGCATTTCTGTGTTTCAACAATAAACTAGCAAAAAAAATAAATCAAGAAAGCTAGCCTATTTACAACAGTCACTAAAAAAGTAATATACCTAGGAATCAGTTTGACCAAGAAAGTGAAAGTTCTCTACAACAAGAGCTACAAATCACTGTTCAAAAAAATTAAAGAAGACACAAAAAGATGGAAAGACATTCCATGCTCTTGGATTGGAAGAATTAACAATATGAAAATATCCACACTACCCGATTCAATCTACAGATTTAATGCAATGCACATGAAAATACCGATGCCATTCTTCACAGAATAGAAAAAAACAATGCTAACATTCATATAGAATAACAAAAGACCCCAAATAGCCAAAGCAATTCTGAGAAAAAGAATAAAATAAAATAAAGCTGGAGCCAACTGATCTTTGACAAAGTCACAAAGAACATACATTGGGGGAAGTTCAGCTTCTTCAATAACCAGTGCTGGGAAAACTTAACATCCATATGCAGAAGAATGAAACTAGACTCATACCTCTGGCCATACACCAAAATCAACTCAAAATGGATTAAAGACTTACATATAGGACCTAAAACTATAAAACTCCTAAAAGAATACATGTGAAACACATCAGGATGTTGAACTTGGCAAAGACTTTATGAATAAGACCCCAAAAGCACAGGCCACAAAAGAAAAAACAAATAGGATTATATCAAACTAAAGAGTTTCTGTACAGCAAAGAAAACAATTAGCATGGTGAAAAGACAACCTACAGAATGGAAGAAAATTTTTGCAAACTATGCATCTGCAAGGAATTAATATACAGAATATGCAAGGAACTCAAACAACTTAGTAAAAAAAAATAACCCAATTAAAAAATGGGCAAAGGAGCTGAATAGGCATTTCTCAAATGAAGATGGTATATATACAAAATGAAATACTACTCAGGCATAAAATAGAATGAAATTCTGTCATTCACAGCTACTACGCTAAGTGAAATAAACCAGGCACAGAGAGAGAAATACCACGTCTTCACTCATAAGTGGGAGCTAAGAATGAAAGAAAGAAAGGAGAGAGGAAAGAAAGGAAGGGAAGGAGGGAGGGAGACAGGGAGGGAGGGAGAAAGAAAATAATAATCATATGTTGAATTTTCAGAAGGGGAGAAAAGAAACTTTGGTTTCTAGAGCCAGGAAAGGCAGAAAGGGAGAGGAGATACCAAGAAAGGGGTTAATGGGCACAAACAACTAGATTGGAAAAATAAATTTTATTTTAAATAGTCAAGCTAGTCACCTATTATTAACAATCATTTACTGCATGCTATCTCATGACTAGAGGAGAGGAAATCGAATATCCTCAAGACAAAGAGATGACTGGATAAGGAAAATGTGGTATATTTACACAATGGAATATTAGTCAGCAATAAAAAGAATGAGTTACTGCCATTTGCAGCAACATGCATGAACTTAAAGAAAATTATGTTAAGTGAAATCAGCCAGGCATAGAAAAAGAAATATCACATATACTCATTCATATATGGGAGCTAAAAAAAATTAAACAATAAAGATACAACAACCGCAATAATACATTGAACTTTCAAAAGAAGAGAACAGAATTGAGGTTACCATAGGTGGAAAGTGGGGAAGGGGGGCAAGGGAGGAATTGGTAAAGGGCCATGAAAAACTATTACATTGTATATTGTTGAACATACTAATTATCCAGATTTGAGCATCACATATTGCACAGAGGTATTGATATTCAACTCTGTACCCCATAGATATGTACAGTTGTCTATGTTACAATAAATACACACACATAAATAAATAAATAAACAAAATTAATATATTCTGCATTTCTATGATGTTAATTAATAAATAATTATCATAAATAAAATAATTGACTTTTTTTTAAAAAAGACCCCAAAAGCACAAGCAACAAAAGAAAAAAAATGGGACTATATCAAAAAAAAAGGTTTCTGCACAGCAAAGGAAACAATTGAGTGAAAACGCAACTTACACAATGGGAGAAAATATTTGAAACTATACATCTGCAATAGATTAATATCCAGAATATACAAGGAACTCAAACAACTTAATAGTAAAAGAACAAACAATCCAATTAAAAAATGGGCAAAAGAGCTGGATAGACATTTTCCAAAGACAGACATATAAATGACCAACAGGTATATTAAAAAATGCTCAACATCATTAAGCATCAGGAAAATACAAATCAAAACCACACTGAGATATCGCCTCACCCCAGCTAGACTGACTACTATCAAAAAGACAATAACAAATGCTGGCAAGGATGGGGAAAAAGGGAACTCTTATACAAGACATTTTTGATTATTGAAGCTTTGTAGAAAGTTTTGAAATCAGAAGTGGGAATTCTTTTTCAAGGTTGTTTTGATTCTGGCTTCCTTACATTTCCATATGAATTCTAGAAGCAGTTTTCAAAAAAGAGATTTTGATAGTGATTGTACTGAATCTGCAGATAATTTTGAGAGTATTGCTATCTTGACAATAACAATATATTTTCTGATCTACAAACATGGAATGTCTTTTTATTTACTTAGGTCTATGATTTCTTTCCACAATATTTTGTTGTTATAGTCTGTAAGTCTTGCATCTCCTTTGTATTTGCATTCTTTTTATGCTACTATAAGTGAAATTGTTTTCTCAATTGTATTTTTAATTTTTTCATTTCTAGTGCATAGAAATACAATTTTATTTTTCTATATTAATCTTGTGTCCTGCAATCTTGGTAAATTCATTTATCAATTCTGAGTTATTGGGTTTTTTTTATTCCTCAACTTTTTCCAAATATTACATCATGTCTTCTGTGAATAGAGTTTTACCTCTTCCTTAGCAATCTGAATGACTTTAATTTTTTTTCTTTAATTGACTTGGCTAGAACCTCCAGTAAAATGTTGAATAGAGTGGTGAGATAAAACATCCTTGTCTTGTTCTTGATCTTAGGGGAAAGCGCCGTCTTTCACCATCACTTACAATGCTGTCTAAAAGTTCTTTCATATGTGCCAGTGATCAGGTTGAGAATGTTCCCTCTATGCCTAGTTGTTTTTAGTGTTTTTGCAGTGAAAGAGAGTCAGCTTTGTTAAATGCTTTTTTCTGCTTCTTTTGAGATGACCACATGGTTTTTGTTTTGTATTCTATTAATATGTGCATTACATTGAATAATAATCAAGTATTGAACTAATCTTGCATTCCTGAGATAATTCCCATTAGGTTATGGTGTGTAACACTTTTCAAATGTTGCTGGATTCAGTTTGTTGTTATCTCATTGAGGATTTTTGTGTCTGTATTCATGAGAGAGATTGTTTTATAGTTTTCTTGTGATGTCTTTGTCTGGTTTGGTATCAGGATAGCACTCTCTTGACAAGATTAACCAGGAAGTTTTACCCCCTCTTTTATTTTTGAAGACTTAGTGTAGAATTTATATTAATTCTTTAAACACCTGGTAGATTCACTAATGAAGTCATCTAGGCTGGGGACTTTCATTGTGGAAAGCTTTTGCATTCATTTTTTAGTGCTACAGTAACAAATTACCACAAATTTAGTGGCTTAACATAAATTTACCATTTTACAATTATATAGGTTAGAAGTCCAACACAGGGGGCTGGCCCATGGCTCACTCGGGAGAGTGCGGTGCTGATAACACCAAGGCCATGGGTTCAGATCCTATATAGGGATGGCTGGTTCGCTCACTGGGTGAGCGTGGTGCTGACAACACCAAGTCAAGGGTTAAGATCCCCTTACCAGTCATCTTTAAAAAAAAAAAAAGAAGTCCAACACAGGGCACACTGGGAAACACAGGGTTCACTGGAATAAAATCAAATTATTGGCAGTTCTTCATTCCTTTCTGGGGGCTCTGGGACAGAAACCATTTCCTTTCCTTTTCCAGATTCTTGAAACTACCTACAGTCCTTAGCTTGTGGCCACCACCTCTCTCTTCCAAACCAGCAAAATAGTATCTGTCTGATCTTCTCTTTCTCTTTTCTTCTCTTTTCTTGTGTTTGTGTGTCTCTTCGCATCTTACTCTGATTCCAGCCAGAAAAGGTTCTCTGCTTTCAAGGTCCTGTGTGAATAGATTGGGTGCACTGATAATCTAGATTAATCTCACCACCTCAATGTCCTTAACATAAATGCGGCTGAAAAGGTTTTTTTGTTTTTTGTTTGTTTATGTAAGGTAACATAATCATTGGTTCCAGGTATTAGAATGTGGACACCTTTCAGGGGTGCATAAATATGTCTATGAAATTTTTAAATTATTAATTCAGCCTCCTTATATAGGTCTATCTAGATTTCCTATTTCTTCCTGAGTCCATTTGGGTACTTTATATTGTTCTAGGAGTTTGGTCATTTCCCCTAAATTATGTACTTTGTCAGCATACAGTCGTTCACAGTACTTCCTTACAACTCTTTTTAGATTTGTAAGATCAGTAGTGATATACCCTCATTAATTCCTGAATTTAGCAATGAATCTAGCTCTTTTATTTTTCTTGTTTATTCTAGCCAACAGTTTATCAATTGTGGAGATACTATCAAGAAACAAATTTTGATTTTCTAGATTCTCTCTCCTGTTTTTCAATTTCCATTTTATTTACTTCTGACCTAAATTGTATTATTGCCTTCCTTGTATTTACTTAGCTTACTTTATTCTTTTTCTATTTTCTTAAGGTGGAAAGTTATATTAACAATTTGACATTTTCTTCTTTTTAATATAGGATTCATAGCTATAAATTTCCATCATCACAGCTTTAGCTGAATCCCACAAATTTTAGCATGTGAATTTTAATTTTCATTTATTTCAAAGTATTTTCTAATATTCCTTTTGATTTTTTTGTTGACCCATTGATTATTTAGGAATGTGTTTTTTACTTTCCACATATTTGTGAATTTCTTAAATATGATTTTGTTATTAACTTTGAATTTAATTTTATTATAGTTAAAAACACACTTTTTATGATTTCAATCCTTTGAAATTTATTGGGGCTCTTTTTATGTCCTGGAGATATTCCATGTGCACTTGACAAGAATGTGTCTTCTGTGCATGTGTGTTCTGGTGGAGTGTTCTATAGATAACCTTTTTCAGTCTAGCTGGTTTATTGTGTTGGTCAAGTCTTTCATCTCGTTGCTAGCTGTTAATCACATGGAGTATGCCTTGTTGGTGATGAATCGTTTTTCGTCTTCCCACTTTTATGATTTTTCTTTGTCTTTCTACAATTTGACTATAATGTATCTAGTTGTAGATATCTTTGAATTTATCCTGCTTGGTGTTACTTGAGATTCAATGTGTAGATTCACATTCTTCATCAAATTTGAAAAGTTTTCTGCTATTATTTCTTCAAATATTCTTTCTTCCTCTTCCTTTCTCTCCTTTTCTTCTGGAACTCCCAATCTGGAACAGGTTGGTGTTTTTAATGGTGTTCCGTGAGTCTTTGAGTCTTTATTTTCTCCATTCTTTTCATTGCTGTTCTTTCCCTAGACTGGATAATTCAATTGACCTATTTTCAAGTTCACTGATGTTTTCTTCTGCCAGTTCAAATCTGTTTTTGGTTACCCCTAGCGAATTTTCATTTCATTTATTGTACTTTTTAACACTAAAATTTCTATTTGGATATTTTTAGACTTTCTATTGCATTATCAATAGTCTCTATTTGACAAGACATCATTGTCACACTTCAATTTATTTAGACACAGTTTCCTTTAGTTTTTAACCAAATCTATAATATCTTATTTAAATTCTTCATCCAGTAAATTCAACATCTGGGCTTTCTCAGAAACATTTTTCCCTAATTGATTTTTTTTTTCATTTTCTATGGATCATGCTTTCCTATTTTTCTCTTTGTCCTTAAATACCATGAACGAATAAACATCCCACTCTTTGATGAGGGTCTCTCTGTGTGTATTGGGGCAAAACTTCAATGCACCAGAAGTTTACAATTCTGCCTTAGAATTTGCTTACAGCTTGTGCAAAGCTTTAAGTTCAAGTGGGAAACTAAGGCTTTCTTAGGTCTCTCCTGGGCATATGCACAGCTCTGCACATGCATGTGGCCTTAAGATCCCCAGTAACACATTCAAGCTTCTCAAAGTCCTGTGTTAACACACCATCTATCTGATTTTCTGTTGCTTTGTGTTGCTTCGCCCCCCATGGATTTGTCACCCCACTTCCTCTAGGTGACGAAGATGAAAAGGATTACTCAAAGTCCATCTCTTCAGAGCAGTGAGAAGCCCCAAAGTGGTTAACTTCCCTGGGACCCTCCAGCAAGAGGCATCCCTTACTCGGGAAATTAACCCCAAATTGGGGTTCTCTTCTTACATTTATTTTCCAGACCAGGAAGTTACAGGAAGAGAACATAGGTGGGATAATATAAGCTGGTAACTTTCAGTGAAACAAGACAGATGACATTCCAGTAAGGCAATTAACAAAAGCTTGATCTTAGCAAACATTCCTTCTTATAGCAATTTCTTAGTATCTTTACATAACAATCAGTTATGTAAAGTCTGTCATTGAGCCAGCAATCTTGCTGTGCCATAAATCTTTATCTTACACCAGAGACTAATAGCCTGAGAAAAATTTCCAGTCCTCTGCAAGGTCGATATTTGAAACTTGAAATCTTTGGAAAACCAGGCCCTGTGAGGTACATTTGCTTTACAGTATATTCCACAATTTTCCATTTAAGTTTTCTTGGCCAGCCTCTTGCTTGCCCCAGCTGGTATCATTTTCCCAGGCAGCTGTGATGCAAAATCAATGCTGAGGATTTTTTTTGACAAATCCCAGGTGGAAGAGCTTTCTCACTGAGTGAGCTCTGAGTCATGATAAATTAACCCCATGAAAGGCTTTTCTAAAGATCTACAAAACAGGTCAAATATTAACAATTCTGCTGGGGTGGGGCTTTATGGAGATATTCAAACTCATTCTTCCCTCCTCTACTGATCTCTAAGCTACTGGTTTTCACAGCTACTGTGGCTATGAGGCTGCTTTTTTTCAAATCTACCACATTGAGAGAGGGAATGGGAATAAATAGAACAAGTTACTGTGCTACAGATCTTGCTGTTGATATCAACATTTAGTCATTTTTCTTGTATAAACACTCCTCAGATTGTTTCAATCTTTAGTTAGTTCCCAGAGTTCTGAAAAAAATCAATTTTCACAATTTTTGCCAATGTTCTTATTGCTTTTATAGAGGAGATATCAGAGGTCTCTATTCCACCATTCCGGAAATGCTTCCCTGCACTTTTTTTAATTTGAGAATTTTTTGCCTTTTCAAAAACCCTCTAAACTTTGTTTTTCCCCCTCGAAAAAATTCTTGAAGGTATCCAGCTCATTTATTTAAAATTGTTTATATAAACAAACACTTTCATGGTAATGCCACAGATTCTAAACATAGCAGCTACACAGGTTTTTTTGAACCAGCCAGATCTAAATTGTGATCCTGGGTCTACCACTTACTTGCTTTGTGAACACTGTTTCTTAAATTTTTTCAGCCTCAGTTTTTTTAACTCTCAAAATAACACCTACCTATAAGGGTCGCTATGAGCATTAAGTGTAATTACAAATTTAAAAGAACCAGCACCTAACAGACTTCGATAAATATTTCCTTTCCCTCTTCCCTTCCTTTCTAAAATGTGCATTTACTTAAAGAATGCCTGTGCCACAGTGCTTGATGTCTTGGTGTAATAATGCCATCTGCTGGAAATGCCAACATGCTGCCCAACAGAGAAAATGGAACACATTAACAAAGAGGCATTAAATTTGAGGCCCTATTATTCCTGAAATCAAAGCAACTAACATTTTCCTCAATATATTTATACTTAAAGGTGCTTCAGACCACACACACGCACGCACGCACGCACGCACGCACGCAACACGCACGCACGCACGCACGCACGCGTGCACGCACTCACCAATGTTCTTAAAATGGTTTATGATTATAATAAGTCCTATTTTAAGGAAAGGACTTGAAAGAGTAAATTACTATTAGAAACAAGCTTCATGAGTTAAAGTTGTTCTATTAATAACTAATTTTCCTGGGCCGGCCCGGTGGCGCACTGCTACAGTGCGCTGCTTGGGAGCGTGGTGGCGCTCCCGCCAAGGGTTCAGATCCCACATACAAGGGTTCAGATTCCACATACAGACCGGTTCCCGCTCACTGGCTGAGCGAGGTGTGGGCACAACACCGAGGGTTGCGATCCAGTTGCCGGTCCCGGTCCGGTACGGGTGCGACACTGAGGGTTGCGATCCGTTGCTGGACACGAAAAAAGACAAAAAGGAAAAAAAAATAATAATAATAATTAATTTTCCTGAGAACCAAGATTTGCTTTCAAATGTTTGTTATAGATCTGTAAATTTAGTTATAAGTATATATTTTTTAATCATATGGGGCCTACTTACTAACAAAAGAAATTTAAAAACTATTAGATCCCAATTTCCCATTTCTGAAGAAATGACCCAAAGATAATGTCAACTATTATTGTTGGAAGTAAATATAAAATGCACTTTTATAAAATAAAATGTCTTTGAAAATGTTCTAATTGAGTAAAAAATACATGACTGATTAAATGAATTAAATTACAGCACATGCTTATTATGGAATACCACATAGTTAGTAAAAATCAAGTCTTCAAATATATATAATAATATGGGAGAACCATCATGATTTATTATATATGTAGATTAAATAACTGAATTATAAAACAATTCATACAACTTGATCAAAATTCTGTTCAGTTAAGTAAACAGAAAAACTAGGTTGGTAGACCTAAATGGTCATTAAATGTTGATAGTTGTTTTTCCATCTTAACTGTGAAATTGATTTATTTTTATTTTCTTCATGTATCTAAAAACAGAATTTTTTAATTTTCTACAATGAATGGTATTTTTATCACAATAACATTTTTCTTGTTCATAGGAACATACCCATGTAAGTTTTGATCTTTTTCCTTAATATCTTTATTGGCAAGAGTCAATAAAATTTTAAGTTGATTATTTCCCTTTAAAATATCCTTCCTATTTCCTGGAGGTTGCTTGGATAAAAAAATAACAATTCTTCACACAGTCTTCTTTTGTTTACAGTAACCCAAGATTTGACCTGACATAAAAGTAAAGAAAAAAAACCTTAAATGTTCAAAGTTACTGTGGACCTTTTGTGTAGTTAATATGCATTGTCCATTGAGAAGTGCTGCAGTGTGCAATGTTGCAATTAGTCTTGGTTTTTATGTACTGGAAAGACTGAGGCACAATCTAAACAGTAAGAAAAAAAAAAAAACTCTAACACTGCTCAGCGTAATGACATAAAGAGGCATTTTCTCCCATATATTAAAGAGTGGTTCTGCAGGATTACAACCACAGTGTGGAGAATGTTCTACTTAAACATAGATTTTGCTTTTACCATTTGTGTTTATGTATGTGTAAGTAACCCTTTAGACACCAAAAAAATAATGGAAAGGGATAGACGCACCTCACTGAAGGTAATCCTCCAACAGAACAGCCTCACAGTCTGTTGGGAGATTTCTGTGTCCCATAATGGGAAAAAAGAATATATCCTATGGCAACACTAAGCCACATAAAAGAGGTGGGATTTGCTAAAGGGGGATGGAAATTTACATGCAGGAGTTTTGAAAACCAAAGCAGACGAGGTGGGCCCCAAAGCAGAATAGTAAGGGTCTGAGATACGTCCATGAGATCTGAAATAAACTTAACCTTTCTATTCTCTTGCCATGGCTTATGAATACCATGATAATTCAAGGTTTGATTAAACATTTTTGTCTCCTACGTCCATGAGATCTGAAATAAACTTAACCTTTCTATTCTCTTGCCATGGCTTATGAATACCATGATAATTCAAGGTTTGATTAAACATTTTTGTCTCCTACATAGTAATATAGTAACCTCTATTAAATATANTTGCCATGGCTTATGAATACCATGATAATTCAAGGTTTGATTAAACATTTTTGTCTCCTACATAGTAATATAGTAACCTCTATTAAATATATCGTCTCCCCAGTTATAGCCATATAGACTTGGTAAATGATAAATTAGAATCAGGAAAGAAAAAATAGAACAGGGGCTTTCCCACATTCATTTCTTTAAGATCCAAATGTGGTAACAGAGTCATGAGAGGAAAGATGGTAGTAAAAGAATTCTGAGAAGTTTCCAGCATGAATCCATGTTTTTAGGGCAGGTCAGACCAAAGAACAGTGTGGAAAGACAATTGTGGCACAGAACCAACTTAAAACTGGACATGATACAAACAGGTTTTTCCCCTGAATATCCCAGAGAGAAGGGATCTTTGAAAGAGCTAGAGCAGAAAGGAAGGATGCTGAAATCAGGGTGACACATACACATTTGAAGGCTAAGTGATCACTTGAAATTCAGTTCAGCAGAAACGTTGAATTTCTTCAAGTAGTGAAAAGCACTGGGTTTGTAAATGAGAGAAAATTCCTACCAAAGTTGAAAAATAAGTCAAATACATTCTTTGATATCGTTTACCCAGTATCAAAGCTGTTCCTGGAGAGACCAGGGGACCTAATTTCAACTTGGGCAACCAAAATTTTTGGCTTGGTTTTATTAATATTTTTATAGTAATTAATAACTCATGGTGATCACTCTTATTTAAGTACTTTTCACAATTATCTCCTTAAAATATCACAAAGAATAGGTTTTTATTTCTGCTTGACAGAAGGAAACAGGGATCAGAGAGATTAAGTAACATGGCTTCAACTATAATGCTTAGAAATGACATGAGCAGAGTTCTAAAGAAGGTCTACATGACTCCAGATTTTCAAGAATAATCAAATTAAAATTTCGTATTTGTTTTTACTAAGAGGTTAGTGGAACACATTTTGGATATGAGAGTAAAATAGATAAACTGACTTTGAATTTTTTAATGCAAAACGAGACAAAGGGAAAGAAGACATTATACAAAATTTCCTTTCCTGTTTAATGACTGATGATGTCATGTACCATGTATACTTCCTGAGAAAATAAATAGGCATCACAGAGAGAGCCAAAACATATACCAACCCTACAAATTCCTCTGAAGCCAATCAAAAACATTATTGAGTACCATATATAAGAGTATTTATTCATTTAGGTAAATCAACATAAAATAAATATAAAAGTTTAATTGCAAGAAAGATAAAACATAACTAATTGCTAAATAGAT
>NW_007730835.1:154417-157525 GCF_000696425.1 Galeopterus variegatus | reverse complement strand
TAAAATAAATATAAAAGTTTAATTGCAAGAAAGATAAAACATAACTAATTGCTAAATAGATATTACGGACAAAAAGTCAGTCAGAAGTCAAAAGGAAGAGACATCAACATAGCCTGGTTCTAAGAAAACTTAGACCTGAAGGAAATAAGTGGAAATTGCATAAGTGGAAAGGGGAGTGTGGAAGTTGAGAATTTACAGATGAGAATATTATTACCATTAAACAAAGGAACTAGGATCAGAAATCTGTATTAAAGTGACAGACCAGCTAGGAAACTGTCCTAGTGTCAATGCACAAAAGGCACTAAATTATCAACATAATAAATCATAAATATGATGTCAAGAACTCATGTCTCCACTCTCAACTTCTTAAATATTCGATAGCATATAGATTGGTCGTACTCCCACTAAAGAAGAAAATACCTGGCTACAGTGAAAATTAAAATAAACAAAAATCTTTGTTGCTGCAGACTCTGCCCCCAAAAATACTGAACAAATAGTTCAAGAATATTGGTCTTATGAGATGTTAATTATTAATCTGCCCTGGGAGGCTTGGTAACCAGCCTATCTGAGGAAAACTAAATGCCTCCATTCAGCCTGGCCTAGAAAACTGAGTGAACAAATACGGCCAGAATGGAGAAAGTACTAAGAGTTTGGAACCCATTTGTAAAGGTCCTTAAATAACAGATTAGTATCTTTAAACCTGCATTCCTTACCTATCCCTATTGCCCCATTTATTTAGGGACAGACTTTTCCGAAGTGTTGCCTACACGTCTTGATTTCACCTTGTCTTCATCTCCTCAATCCATTCCACTCTGGCCTCGACCCTCACACAACATGGAATGACTCCTATTAAGGTCAGCAATGGCTTCCATGTTGCCAAATCAGTGGGCCAACCTTTCCGTCCTCATCTTGTTTTATTTCTAAGCAGCATTTGACAGAATTAGCAGCTCCTCACCTTGTGAAACACCGCACCCTAAACGTAAGGAAAAACACACTGATTTTCTTCAGGCCACTTTGGCCACCTCTATTGAGTTTTCCTTACTAACTCCTCTGCCCATAAAAGACATTGAAATGACAGTGTTCTCCAAGATCCTGCACAAACCTTCTTTGCTCCCTCTACACCTACTGACTTGCTGTCCTCATCTTTCCCATGGCTTAAACATGGTCCACATGCAGCTGGCTCCCCAATTTACATCTCTAGTTTAGTCCTATCTTTCAAAAATGTTTCTCACCTACCCTTCTCTCAATGAACAGTAAGCTAAGAACCTGAGAGAAAGCCTTTATTATTCTCCCTCACNACAGTGTTCTCCAAGATCCTGCACAAACCTTCTTTGCTCCCTCTACACCTACTGACTTGCTATCCTCATCTTTCCCATGGCTTAAACATGGTCCACATGCAGCTGGCTCCCCAATTTACATCTCTAGTTTAGTCCTATCTTTTGATTTCTAGTCTTTTTTTTATCTAATATCTTTTTGAGAAGTTTCACAAGAGGCTAAACTTAGCCTGATACTGAATTCTTGATCTTGTTTCAAAAATGTTTCTCACCTACCTTCTCTCAATGAACAGTAAGCTAAGAACCTGAGAGAAAGCCTTTATTATTCTCCCTCACCTCCCAAACCAGTCCATCAGCAATTCCTGTTAACTCTACCTTCAAATTACATCTTGCCTCTGTGTATTGCTCTCCATCTCCCCAGCCACTACTATGGTCTAAGACAGCATCGTCCTTCTCCTGGAATGCCTCTTAACCACTTTCCTGCTCCTTCTGTTGCCTGCTGCTAATTTGACTTAGAGCAGCAGAGTAAACTTTTAAAAATTAAAAATGTAAACCAGATCTTGTTAACATCTGCTTAATACCCTGCAGGGTTTCCCATTATAATTGGAATGAAATCCAAAGGCTTTACATGCCTTAGCCTCTGATGATGTTTCCTCTTGGACCTCTCTCCCCACTTCACCACACACCAGCTGCACTGGCCTTCTTTCAGTTCCTAGAATAGGCCAAGCTCCATGTCTGGAAGGTTCTTCTAAAGGGCACTCACATGGCTGGCTGCTTCTCATCCTACGGGTCTTGGCTTAAACTTCATCAGCTCAATGAGCCCTTTCAGACCACTATATCTGAACAGAGTCCTGTCCGCACGTTGCCGCTGCTATTTTCTCTGACAGCATAAGATTTGTTTCCTTCATTTCAGTTTGCACTTTCAAATGGCATCTTCACATTAAGAATCTCTAATTGGTTCATTTTTCTAATCTCTTATTCTTATTTCTTGGAAGTCATTATTTCCTTTTTTCCATGAAATGATCCTCACCATTTAATATTGTATTTTATTTTTTGGTTTGTGTGAGGCTTCTTTTGTTTTATTTTTTAACTGCTTTTTCTCTCCAAGTTTATCTTCATTCCCTGTCCCATCCCCAGTCATGCAAATGTTTTAGATATGTATCCCTTTAATTTCACGTATCCTTTTTAATATGTAGTGGTTCTTCCTAAGCATGGATATTTATGAATATTATTGGCTTGTAGACCTCATTCTATTTTTTGCTGTTTTTCTCAGCTACTAGTTTTAACATAATTACATAAATATTATTGGCTTGTAGACCTCATTCTATTTTTTGCTGTTTTTCTCAGCTACTAGTTTTAAAAATCTATGTTGTTCTGCATCCATCTAGCCATTTTCTAAGTGCCACATACTATTCTGCCATATTCGATCTATTTGTTGCCTCAAGCTCCCCACTACCACTAAAAAGCCTGCAGCAAATATCTTTGCACACAATCTTTATAGAAATGCTTCTCTGGAAAAAAATTTTTTAGGAGTCCATGGGTTATAGAAAATGTCAGTACTTAATTTGACTCAGTTCTATAGAATTGCCCTCTAGAATGCCTGCTCCAACTTACATTCCCATGGGGGTTCCTAAAGGCTCAAGTCCTGACTGGTATTCGGCATTTATCTTATTTTCCAATTTTTACTGATTAGATCAGTATAACGTGATAGCCCATTTTTTTTTAATTTCCATTTTTTCCAATTCCATAAGTTTGAGCATCTCTTCCTATACGAGCTACATGGAATTTCATTCCTATTCCTAATTCTTGTCCTTTTTACCACTGGATTTCATAA
>NW_007730835.1:152326-153426 GCF_000696425.1 Galeopterus variegatus | reverse complement strand
TATTTTCCATCCACTGTTGGTTCAAAAAAAATCTGAGTATAAGTGGACCCATGCAGTTCAAACCCATGCTATTCAAGGGTCAACTGCACTTAGGAGTAAAGAATTTTAATATTTTAATACATTTTCCTTAGGCACAATATATTCTATTTCTAGACTCTGTAATGTACTTTTTTGGCATTGATCTTCATTATCTGCTTGATGATTTCTGCTTGTGAACTCATTTTCCACAATAGACTTTTCCTGAATATGTCCTAACCTTTGTCATCTCACCACACAGCTTGGCTGTGTTGGTTCTTCACACAGCAGATTTCTGAGGTTCTGCCTTAGATTACTGTTGAAGCCTCCAACCTGCTTTACTCCACATGGGCTGCTTCACAGTCTTCAGCCCAAGAATTCTCTTTCTCATTTGGAAGAGTGGCTATGTATTAGTTAACTTTCTAAGACTATAGTTACTAACATTCTCTTGGTTTAAGAAGAGTTTTGAACATGTACGTATACCAATATCTTTTAATTGGCCTTACATTATTTGGATTTTGTTTGTTTACTGTCTCTCATCCACTAAATTATTGGCTCTGTAAAGGCAGAGATTAGGTATATTTTGCACAACACATTCTTAAGTTATCAGTACCTAGAATAATAACTACCCTTGGTAGTTATTAAAAAATATTTCTGTATGAATGAGTGAATGAAACATGTAGCCCAGTGTCCCCTCCAGTGAAGGAATCTCAGACAGTGTTAATCCCTTTATTTTCCTCTCCTGTCTCTGATATTTAATAAAATTACTGCACTGATACATAGAATATATCAGAGTTGTGAGAAATGAAAACAAGGACACAGAGGTAAAAATTGCCCTCAAATAGACAGATGACAATGTGAATACATAAGATCTTTTTACTGAGTTTTTTTTTTTTTTTAATAAATAAGAGGATAAAACTTAAACTAATGGTTCAATTTCAATGGAAAAGAGGATAGAGCCAAAAATAACTACAGGATTATTAGCTCCAAGAAAAGTGTACCTGAAAAGGGAACAGAATAGGACGCATTTATCCATGTGAATTTGATTTACTAAGAGGATATCCAAGATTGAAAGTCACTGAGTA
>NW_007730835.1:151025-151808 GCF_000696425.1 Galeopterus variegatus | reverse complement strand
GAGAGTCTGTCTCTCTCTCTCTGCTCTCTCTGCTTCCACCATCTTGCAATGTGAGACCCCTAGGTCTCTGTTGCCACCACCAGATGGACTTTGGACTTCTCAGCCTCAGAAACTTTAAGCAATAAATTCCATTTTCTTTATAAAATACCCAGTTCAGTGTATTTTGTTATAAGCAACATAAATGGACTAATACATAGACTAAAATAGATGACTGACATCCAAATCCTATAAATCTTCACACGGAGGAGGTGGGAATAGACAGAGAATTAAAGTATACACACTAACAAAAAGTGGTCTTAAAGGTGAATTTTGTCAAAGAAGAAGAGAAATTCTAGGTGCGAAGACCTACAAGAACAAAATAAAAATATCTAACATTTAGCAAGATTATAAATATACCACGAACTATTCTGTTTTGGACTTGGCTGGCTAAGGCTGGTCCAGAATGGCCTCAGATGAAACAACTGGGTTCTTCACCATGTGATTTTACCCTCCATCATACTAGCCCAGGCTTGTTCCCAAGCAGATACAGGATTCCAGGAAAAAAACAGAAGGGTGCCAGGTTTTATAAGACCTAAGATCCAACTGGCACAACACCTCTCTTCCTCATTTTACTGACTAAAAACAGTTACTAAGGCAGCCTAAATGCAAAGATAGTTAAATAGATTCCACCTCTTGAAGTGAGGATTTTGCAAAGTTGCATTGAATAGGAGAAGATTGAAAGGAAGACATTAATTGGGGCTCTCGATGCTACCAATCTACCTCAAAAGATGAAAAGTGCATTCT
>NW_007730835.1:149398-150575 GCF_000696425.1 Galeopterus variegatus | reverse complement strand
AAGACATTAATTGGGGCTCTCGATGCTACCAATCTACCTCAAAAGATGAAAAGTGCATTCTAGATTAAAAATCTTTTTGCAAGAAAGGATTGAGAACTTGACAAGAACAAGAAGATATGGTATTTGGGGTTTATTTTCTTCAAGTTAGAACCTATGGGTAGGTGTAGGAATTCATTCTTTTTTGAGTGCAGACTACCTGTATGGTGCTGTGCTAGACACTGGAGAGAGAATAAGTAGGTATCACTCCTGCCCAAAGTCCAAGTGAGGATACAGACAAGCCAACAAATGTTTATAGTAGAGTATAGTCCAGGGTACAATGAGATCGAGGAAAGCTTTCGAGTGACATCTAAGAAAAGTCTTCTAATATGAGTAGGTAGTGAGGAGAAAGTCTGGGGAGGAAAAACTGAACATGTAGAAATAAAGAAGATAATAATCAGCTAGATACCTTTTCTTTTGTTCTATTCTAATGACACAAGACATATATGGGACCACATTTTATCAGGATTAAATGCTGTCACCTCTTTCTTGACTTTTTACCAGTTTCTGCTCCAACCTGGTTTCTCCCATATCCTGGCCACCACTGCACTGACCACACCCTCCGACACTCCTATGAAGTATGCACCAACTAGTTCACCCTCTAACCACCTCGTCTCTCTCTAGTCCTCTGCTTCCAGGATTCACCAGGGTGCTTACATTTTACTCTCCTGTGCCTATGCTTCTCCTCCAATGGCTGAGGCTTCATAGAGAGGACAGAACTTTGTGTTTCATTGCTGATAATAAGCAACACTCCAAATTATTATGCTTTGAAAGCAGTAATGATCTGACTTCAAATTCTCACTACTATTGTGATGATTCCACCAAAAGGAAGAAACAAAAATTCTAGAAACTAGTGCAAAATTATTGTTAGAAAAATCCCACAGGCAACAATTTATTTTGCAACTCTTTAAATTAATGGATTCCTATAAAAGACCATAGCCAAATGGTTTTTAATAACAACAAAATAACATAAAATATGTAAGTACGCATGGCATGAAAATATGTGTAGGTGTCTCTAATAAGGACAATTTATTTTTGACTAAAAAGTTGTATAATGAAACACAAGCTCTCTGCTAATTTCATTAGGGATCTACTAAGCTAGCGGGACTCTCATACACAAATGGAATAATTGTCTTTATCA
>NW_007730835.1:146127-148797 GCF_000696425.1 Galeopterus variegatus | reverse complement strand
CTAAAAAGTTGTATAATGAAACACAAGCTCTCTGCTAATTTCATTAGGGATCTACTAAGCTAGCGGGACTCTCATACACAAATGGAATAATTGTCTTTATCAAGAGCAGGACAATTTACCAGAAGAAGAAACCATTTACATGACACAATTAAGTTATATTCCTTCTCCTTTTCTTCTAGATAAACTTAAAAGATGAGCATTAATGTTATTTATTGCTTTCAGAATTTTTCCTTATTTTCCTATTCTGCCTAATTTTACCATCACTAATTGTCAAGCTCCTTCTGTGTATCAGACACTCCTGGTTATCTATCCAACATTTGTTGTCCCTTTCTTCTTTCCTTATGAACACTGGTCCCAGCCCTATCCCCAGAAATGGAGCCTGATTAATCCAGCCAGCCACAGTAGCTCCATTCCCACTCGGTGTGAACATATGACATGATTTTAGCTAACGAGTCAGAGGAGCAAGTCTACCAGAGACTCCTGGAAGATGCTTCTATGGTCATAAAAAGAGGCAAGGAAGACATATATGGTCCCACTTCTTCTGCTGGATATCATTGTATTTACATGTGACATTGAGACATAACAACCATCTTGTGATCATGACAGAAAGAAGCCACCATAATGAAAATGACAGACAGACAAAATAAAAAGAACATGCATCCTTGATAACTTCACTGTATCCCTAATTAACCAATGTTGGAGCAACCCTGTATTTAAACCTTTTGGGATTGAAGATTTTCTGTTACATATAGTAGAAAACATTTAAATCAAATAATACACTCTAAATACAAATTTCTCCATCATGAACTCTTGTAGAACACAATTTTGATAGAGCCAGTTATGCATCAAACTGTTCAGTATTTAATGAAGGGAACTGTGCTACCGGGTGATGTGACCTCTATACCTAAATTAGCCATCACTAAGCAATCCAGACAAACTAAAACCATCAGAGTTGTAAACTTATCTTTAAAATGTTTCAACTTTAGTGAACACAGAGACAAAATAATGATGAAGAGTTGTAGTAAATTAGTGAATTCAAGAGTCAATAAAATTATTTCACTTTTCTAAATGGAAACAAATATTCCTCTACTTATATTGTACATAAAAATTTACAGGTGACATATAAAGAGTAAAACATGTTTTAATAGCTTCATATCAGAGGCAATGTACTTTATTTGTCAGGCTAAGGAATCAGGCATATCTTGATTAAACCTGCAAATTGTTTAGCTTTTCTGTGTCTAAATTTCTTAATCTATAACATCAGGATTATTATACTAAATACCTCATAGGATTCATATAAGGGTAACTGGAAATATTGCGTGTAATATCCTGCCACAAAAGTGCTCAGTATTGTAAGCTATCATTATGGTATCTATTTTAATTGGTATTGATTTATAATTCTTTAAGGAAAGGCTCCCCAATGTCAATGATAATGAACCCATTCCCCAGTCCCTCAAGTTGCCATTAATTACAGCAGGCTTGGAGCCCCACACAAAATATTCTAGGGACCCGCTGGAAGAAACTGAGCAGCAGAGATGACTGTTCTTTGAAATTCTTACTTGTTCTCCTCACTGCTTATGACCTAAAATGCTGTCATCCTGGCTACTACTATTCATAAGATAATCTTGAAATACCAATACTGTCTATGATGACAAAATGTGGAATTCTGAGTTTCTTACAGAAAATCCTGCAGAGTAAGATGGCAGAAAAGCGTAAGTACTGATCTAATTTGGCCATCCAACTGTATGACCTTGGGCACATCCCCTTACATTTCTGATCTTCCTATAAAAATAAAGGAATCGGGACAGATGATCTTTGCAGTTCTTTCAGCTCCGCATCTCAACACTATTATCATCACCACAGACACAGGATAGATTGCATGTATTGATTACATCATGAGAACTGGGCTAAGTGCTTTATGTGCCAGGTCTCATTTAATCATCCTAATAGCCCTCTGAGGTGGATATTCTTTTCCCCACCCTAAAAATTAGAAAACTCAGAGAGGTTAAGTGATTTTCCCAGCACACCAGCTGAAATATTTATAAATTCCTATTCTAGATTGCATATTTCTAATCCCTAGCAAATACCTACATATAGAATAAGTCTGAAAAATAGTACCATGCAACCCTAGAGTGGTACTTTGCTCTCAAAATTAAAGACACATGAGGCTTCCAGTCAAGATGGAATAGACAGTCCCCAGTGTCACTCTCTCCCACAAGTCAACCAATTTACAACTATTAAAAAGCAATGGCAGCCAAGCTGGGGCTGCTAGAGCTCAAGGGAAGAGGAGAGACCTATGGAGTTCATGAGGCAGGAGAAGCCTCGATGAGAGAAAGAAGGGATCCCCTCTGACTGTTTGGAACCCCAGCCACTTCCAGGCTGGAGCTGCTGAGAGCACAGAGCAGGAGCTGGCAAAAAGCCCCCACAAGACCTGAAAGTACCTATAAAGTCAATCATTTAAACCTGAGAGCTATACAAAAAGCCTTCCCCAGGGAATCAGCAGCAGGGCAGCAATTTAGCTCAACCACACAGCTCAAGTACTGGTCCCCACAGGAAGTTCCTCCATTTGAGAAGCAAGCAAAGGACAAAAACTTAGTTTCAGTGCAGAATTTAAGTGGTGGGAACAGCAAATAATCCAACACAGAATTGAAAGAAAAAACAAAATACCCA
>NW_007730835.1:144236-145530 GCF_000696425.1 Galeopterus variegatus | reverse complement strand
CAAATAATCCAACACAGAATTGAAAGAAAAAACAAAATACCCACAGAACAGAGAAAAAGTTTGATATTAACTAGTAGCATAGAAGGACCAGAAGCCTCCTGAGCCCCCAAGCCAGGGATGGGGGAGGGTTGGGGGCCTCAGCCATGCCCCCCCTCCACCCGCAGCCAGTCCAGTGATGACCACCGAGCCACCACAAGAAACACCCCAGGCTCCCGAGCTGGGCAGTGGGGAGCTGAGGACTTCGGCCACATCCCCCTGACATCTGCATTCAGCCTAGCAACGACCAAGCCATCACTGGAAGCCCCCTCGTCTCCCCTGAAGGAATGAGGGGAGTGCCACGGGCCTCAACCATGCCCCCCCTCCTTCCTCTTTCCCCCACCCTACTTGCTTTCCCCTTTCCCTCTCCCCCTCCCACCCAAATGCTCCACAACAACATCTTAGAATGTAAAAACAGATGGAGCTGGAGATTGACCCCTCCTCTGACAACCAAGCAAGGAGCAGGCCCAAAATATCACCTCCATGTGGGTGGCCCACCACATCTACCACAATAGCCACAGCTACCACAAAAGTGGCTAGATGCCCCAACCACCGTGCAGATGGCCCACCAGCCATTCCAGTGCATCGACACAAGGAGAGTCACCAGTGGAGACCAAAGAAAAGAAAAGGATGTTTCTCTCCACAAAGCCCAGTCCAGAGTGATAGAAGAAGGATCTACACTACAATGATATTGGGGGACCTGAACACACCTCTCAGCATTGGACAGATCATCTGGGCAACAAATCAACAGGGTAACCATTACTCTTTCAGAAGGAGAGAAGGAATCTAGAGTGATCTGTGGTGGGAGAAGGGAGGGAGAGGGGAACGGGGAGAGATTTGATAAGGGACATAAAGAATTAGTACAATTTGTAATAATGCACATGCTAATAATATTGATTAGATGAAAAAATGGTTAAAAAATTAAAGACACATGAGCTAAGTTGACACATCTTCTTTAAAAAAATAGGAAAATTTAAATTATGTCACGTTTGCCAAGCCATATGTAAAAAGTGGCAAGATCAATTTTCCATTTTAAATATCCTTTTTTAAATCAATATATACACACTAGACTTGCTTATACAAAGATAAATGTCTTTGAAATTTTTTTCACCATACTTTAAATATGCATCTTTTTACACAGTCTCTCCATAAATTCTACATATGTTTTTTTTTTATGGTCAATAAAAACAAAAAAAAAAATTTAAATAAGTAATGTATCATTTTTTAAGTTCCTAGTTCACTTAACAGCTGGACATCC
>NW_007730835.1:141496-143941 GCF_000696425.1 Galeopterus variegatus | reverse complement strand
TGTAAAAAGTGGCAAGATCAATTTTCCATTTTAAATATCCTTTTTTAAATCAATATATACATACTAGACTTGCTTATACAAAGATAAATGTCTTTGTAATTTTTTTCACCATACTTTAAATATGCATCTTTCTTTTTACACAGTTTCTCCATAAATTCTACATGTTTTTTTTTTTTTTATGGTCAATAAAAACAAAAAAAATTTTTAAATAAGTAATGTATCATTTTTTAAGTTCCTAGTTCACTTAACAGCTGGACATCCAACATGTATATCATTTTATTTAGAAAAATGAGAGTCTGTTCTGGATACCACCCACTTGCCATTGTAATAGATAGAATTACTTATTATATATACCCTTCTCAATGGAAAAAGGATATAAAATTGCCTCCCACAGCTATGACAACAAGATGGTAGTTACAATTGGCACCTAGAGAAACAATACATAATTGCCATCCACTAAACCAACAGAGAGAGAGAGTGATTATAGGTACAATAGCCAAACCAGTAGAGAGAATAAACAACTCTAAGTCCTTGTTTTGAGCAGAAGAGAAAAAAGGCAATTTACACTCGGAAATATCATCTCAGGAGAAATCTTTTGTTGAGGAATGACTCATATTATGTCCTTTACAAGTTCCTTTTGCTCTCCTCCAAAAGAAACAGGAAAAGGTGAATATAAAATCCAAAACAAAAAGGGTTTAGCAAGCCCACAGCTACCAGGAAAACAAATTATGATGACTTCACCAGTGACAATTACAAATGACTTTATATACAGTGAAGTTTTGGAAAGCAAGACATGAAATTAATATTTGCTTTGGAAGTTTATTTTTTCCTAGAAAATCAGATTTACACCCATAGTCAGTTATCATATGTTGGTGGGGAATACACAATAGAGATGGTCTAACAATATGGGTGCTAGGTTACAAGCCTTTCCTACAAGTTATTTCAATGTACAGATTTTCAGATAGTTTTCATCTTCACATTTCTTGTTAATATTTTTTATGTTTACTATCAAGTTTCACCAGGCATATAATTCCTTCCTCTAAATTTCTTACTAATACTCAAAAAGAATAAAAAAGAGGGCTGATTTTTCTACTTTTACCAATAGAAACTTACACAGATAAAAATGTGTGCCTTTAATGGCAGAGAAAGAAAGAGAGAATAAGATTGATTCCTGCAGTGCTGATTGACAGCTGTGGGCCTGGCTGACTTAGGCTTACATAGATATTTTTATAAAAATAAATACTGACAATTGCATTGCTGTGCTTACATCTATTCTTGAAAAAAAAAAGAAAAAGGGAAAACAGCAACACACTTTCAAATCCCTTGAACATAAAGCCTAGCCAAGACATGAGCTGAATTAATATTAATGTTGGGGAGCCATGGAAAATGTAACCACCTATGTGCTATCTCAGCAGTATAATCCATAAAGGATGCAGTCTGCACAATCTGCAGAAGCATGAATTGTGCTGCAAGGGAACAATATTTTTGAAGTTCGAATGTTGTGATGTTTGTGGCAGGGCTGGTAGATTGAAAAGATAGTGCAAGCCCATGAACAGATAACAATGTTTCTTTTTTACGAAGAAATCCATATACTGAGACTGTGATATAATACGTCAAAATTCTTAATACTCTAATGACTATCCCTATTGTAAATTAAACAAATATCTTTGACATGTTTTTATCCTGCCTTTGCTTCACATGAAAAGTTCAAGTTTCACTCTTGTTACTGGAAGTGAAGCTCCTTATGTGTCTAAGAAAAATGAAACGGAGAGCAAAGAAAAAAAATAAGATTACAATGCATTTAACTTTTAAGGTCATTATCCTGTATTCTGATATTTCCTTCACTGGAAAGGGTTGGTGTCAGAATCTATAAAAAATAATATTCGGCACCTCATACACATTCAAGTTCTCAAAGGAAACAATTTCATAATGGGTCAGCTATATAGTAACAATAATCCCCATCAACTTTTATAGAGTACATTATTATAGTACTGTGTACTAGATACTACCTAAGATCTCTACATGGACACCTGATCCTTATAATACCTTTTTTTTTTTTTTTTTTTTCGTCCTTTTGAGACTGGCTGCACCGCGCTCAGCCAGTGAGCGCTGTGAGCGCACGGGTCATCCCTGTATAGGATCCGAACCCGCGGCGGGAGCACTGCTGCGCTCCCAGTGCCGCACTCTCCTGAGTGCGCCACGGCTAGGCCCCTTATAATACCTTTTTAAAGAGAGATTATTACTACTATTTTGAAAATGAAGAATGAAGGCTCAAAAAAATTAAGCAACTTTTCTAAGATCACACAACTAGTAAATTATGGAGCGGGTATTGACTTAAATTTTCCAGTTCCAAACTCATTAATTAATGCACGTATCATGCTGACTTTTCAAAGTAACCCAGTTGGGAGAGAATGCAGATCTCAGGATTGTTCAAGCCAGTCTGGG
>NW_007730835.1:139780-141022 GCF_000696425.1 Galeopterus variegatus | reverse complement strand
GTCTAGGACTAGTAACACAGCTCTCTCAGATCAAGAGTTAAATAGAAAGTGCTAGGATTGCTGTAGCAATAGTTTCAGCTGAGAACAAAACTGTCAGACGCCCACCATGTTGTTAACCATCTTGTCTCAGGATTGCTAAAACAGAGTATTCCAGAAAATTCTAAATATCAGTCTACACACCACCATCCCTTTACATAAGGGGGCTAGACAGCCTAAGGGAAGCTGCCTTTGGTGGAGCAGAGCACAGAGCATCAACTGCCCCTTGTCCTAGTCTTACCATGGAGGAGAAGGGGACTTTCAACCCACCCCCTCAGTGAGGGGCAGAGGAGAGGCACTTGCATTTTTCTATAACTGTGTAGGAAGTGGTGGCATTTTTCATGATTTACTAAGTCATTTGCTGAGTCACTAAAGCTGCCAGGAGGGGAGACCACACAGGTGAAAGGAAGCAAATCTGGGAGCAGGTATGGCTAAGATTTATGAGAGTCTCTTCAATCAAGAGGATGCTGTGTGGGTGCTTAACAGTTTATGGAGACTCTAGAAGCACGAGGTCTCACCTTTGATAGTAACATAGCTAACCGTGGAACCATGCCCAGAAAAGCTGAGCAGAGCCCTCAGAGGATCAATAACTACAGTGCAGCTGAGAGTCAGAACAGGGAGTGAATAGCAAACTCACCTTCCACCAACTCATGTCCACCTGTAATGTACATAACCTCAGTCATCTGCTCCAACACACACAGCTCAGGTCATAACATCGGTCCAGGGCAGATAGAAAAAAGCAGGCCCAGGAGGAAGAGCAAGCCTGAACCCTGCAGATCTCCACCTCCTAGAAATGCCTCCTTAAGTCCATCTAATCTATGCTGAAGTAGCTGAGATTTGGCTAGAAAGAAAAATATTAGGGATTTGGGCTGATATTTAAACTGGAATGAAGCAAAACACAAGCTGTCTTCTGAAGGAAGATTAGGTGATTAAGGGTCAAGAACAGTTCTTCAAGAGTTTAAAATAAGAACGCTTCACATATGTGCACATTATAGGGGCAAACTTCTTACCCCTAAAGCCTCATTAGTAAAATTCACTGACAAATTCAGATCCATATGAAGAAAAGGCATAACAAATTTTATTGTTTAACTTGCCGGAAAAGGGGGTAAAGCGGGGGGAAAACACAAGAAAATCACAATTTTCCACTGGGGTACAGAGCTTATATACCCGCCTTCATAGGAGGAGAGATGCAGGCATAGGAGTAAA